>NC_056745.1:510661822-510961822 GCF_019279795.1 Protopterus annectens
CTCACCTTTAATATGTAGACCACACATGAAATGACTCTCCAGTCTACTGAGGATGCATGAAAATTTAACACTTTTTTTTTAATTATGTTTAGGTGCGATTTCCCTGAAAAGCAATCCAAACGCCTATTTACCGATGCAGCACATTTATTAAATGCAAGTCACGTTTTAAATTAACTGAAGGAAACAAAGTTAGTACGGTGTTATTTTTAAATGTAGTCTACTGACAAACTTTAGGTATGTGTAAGGCAGCTGCTTACCTTCAACTATGCATAGGTTACAGTTTACCTCCTCAAATAACATTTACAAATACTTAAATTACTATACAACAGTCACAATTCACAACACACAAAATATACTGTACAGTCACAACAGATGTTCCTGATGTGTAGTAACTTCACTAGGGCAATAAAACCTAACCAAACTGTTAATTACTCATGCTTCAAAATGTGCTCCAAGCATAGCGGAAAAATAGTCCAGACCACTTACCAAACTGGTACATACCACTAGTATGTTATTCACAATGCTCCGAAACACACACAATATTTAACGCCTTTATTAAATTAGCAATCAAGACAAAAGCATACTCACCTTAACAGAAAACAAACCTTAACATTTTTCCATTTACGCACTTTATATAATTTTTCTTCCTTTACAATTCATCTCATTTAGTCCAACATTACATAAATTGCTCAATTCCTACCTTCCCTTAAGCCTCACTCTGACATTTTGCATGCATTATTTTCACAAATTCCACATATTTCCAAGCAATATGCGCACTCCTTTTCTAAAAATCTCATTTCCGGTTCTCTTCTCTCTTCTACAATATTCAGTACTTCACATAGAGTTGGGTTAAGATTAGAATCCCATTTTCAAGTAATTAATTCTACTGCCTGACAAAAAAGGCAAATTTAAACAGGGCCTATGTCTAAGCAATTCAGATCCTGTGTCCCCAGGTCAAAAGCACCATTTTCTTGGCTACAACCCTATGTTAGAAGGAATAGGACGACACATGCCCCCCCGGTCAGGACAGTTCAAGACTAGGTACATAGAGAGTTGTGATCCCTTATACCAATAATAACAAAGTTTTAGGAGTGATAAATAAGTATTTGAATATTCTATTAGATGATAGAATAAAACAGATTATGGGTGAAAGACCAAGGATGTCATAAGAACACCAGATCCCTTAAGAGATTACTCTTATGAAACCTATAATCCACAGAGGATGCAGAGTTCAGTGAGAAAGGGTACTTTCTCATGTCGTGGTTGTAATCAGTGTCCTTGTATAGCCAATTGCAATATTTTTATCCACCCAGACACAGCACAAACATACACCTTTATTCAATATACAGACTGTAAAATCAAGAGACTTAGGGTATTTAGCAATTTGCCAGACTTGCACATGTTTTATGTGGGTAAAACAAATAGGACACAGAGAGAGAGAGAATCAGGGAACATATATATGCCATTAATAAGTTGGATGAAAGGAATGCTTTCGCAAGACATTTAGTCCAACATGGTATTAGCCATAGATTGACATATGTAGAACAGTGAGACTAGGTAACATTAAGACTCGTATGGAGAAACAGGAAGGTAGATGGATAATCAAGTTACAAGCAGACAAGGGTCATGGTCTGAACGAGAGGACTTCACTAAAACCATTTTTAGCAGATCTCCCTTAGTCTCATTAATACAATGACTAGTTTAGATATATTTGGTTTGTGTTAAAGCTTAAGTTGGTCTTTCGGCTTTTCCCGGTTAGGGGTCGCCACAGCGGAACTCCGGTCCGCTAATAATTGGCAGTTGTTTTTTACGGTGCCAAGTTGCCAGCTCAACACCCAACCTTCAACGAAGGCACACCCATTCACGCATGTCTTTCGGAATGCCACTCAACGCGGGGTGGACATGCAGACTCCACACACAAGGCACACCCCGCACTCCAGCTGATAACTGAACGGGAGAACCTCTTGCTGTGAGGCAACAACGCTACCGCTGCACCACTGCAGCTTTTGTGTTAAGGCTTAAGTAATCAAACTTATTTATGATAAAGCCTTTTATGAGATTTTAGAGTATATATATATATATATATATATATATATATATATATATATATATATATATATATATATATATATATACACATATACATACACACACGTTATATAAAATGTGAACAAGGGTTTTCGATTTTAGCTCATTATGTATTTTATTTTTGTCTGTTTATGTGTGTATTTTTAAACACTTAAATATTATTGAGCTTCCTATTTTTGTGTGTAATTTCATTGGCTCAACAGTTTTTGAGCCATTATTTAATAACTTTGCTATTTTGTGTTGTTGAAAGTCTGATGAAGCGTTTTTGGTGACATGAAAGCACTTGCTTGCGGAATAAAGGGTCAGCTTTGATAATCGTGGTATGCCTCTTTATTTTACTCATTAGTTCTTAGAATACACTCTGCAATATTATGAACATAAAAAAACATTCCTTAGGTCTGCTTTTCTACTCAAGGATTTACATCCAAAATCACCACTCTCATTCCTTTAACCTCTCCCCAACTTCAGTGTCACCCCTTTCCATTTTGAACTAGCATTAACCATGTAGCATTAAAATATCCCCTCAAATCAAGTAATCCTCCACTACCTTACTCTACTGGGAAGAACAGCTTATCCCACTACACGCCTGCCCTCTTCCCCTTCTTGAGAAGTTCTTCAAATATTTATTACTGTCCCACAACTTCAGCTTCTCCTCTGGTTGATAAAAACATGCCTGACTTGTACATAAAAACTAAAAGAATTAACATTTTCACTTCTTGTACCTCAACATCCATAAAAACAAGAGCTTCCGGTTTCTCAGTTTTTGCATCATCTTTTATTTAGTTTCTTCCACCTATCCCTAGCTGCCATAACAGAAGTCTTTAATTCATACTCCTAAATACTTCATCTCAAGCAACCATACCCAAGTACTACTGAACCAATTGGGTGGGTACATAATTTGCTACCTCAAAAATGTTCCACAAAACTGAAAGCAGTTTCTGGATTTATCAAGAACAAAATATCTGCAAATAAAGCAGAATTTTCTTGATCATACCGATTATATCCCTGAACTTCTGAATCCTTCCTTTGCAAATGGCTCCAAATATAAAGCAAGTAAAGGGGGGAAGAGACACTCCTGCCTGGTTCCACTGTTTAAAAACATCGTACTGGAAAGGAACCCTCCCACTTCAATTCTTGCCTCCAATTTTTTTTTATAATTCCCTGACTTAACCTTGTTATTGCAAAGGGAATGCAAATGCTTTCTTTGCCCTACTCAAAATCCAAGCTTAAATGATTTCTATACATCAAAACCCACCAATAGTAGTATTTTCTTACATTCATCTTCCCTCAGGAATGATCATTGTTCTATTAAAGTTGTCAAAACGTTTGCCTCCCTTCCATAAAAATCACATAAAGCCAATACATTTGTCAATCTTCTAGCTAGTACACACCAACACTTTATCCTGCATTAAAACTAAAAGCTGGGTCTTAATGGTCTTTACCCTCTCTATCACAACCACCACAGCTTTCTTCCAAGTTGCTGGTGCTTCCCCACATTTTAAAAATACTAAAAATCTTCCATATCAGAATGGAAGAAAGTGGCAACTAACTTCCAGACTTCCACAGAAACACCATCTATTACTGAAGACTTCCCTGCTGATTGACTATATATCACCGTTTTTATTTCATTTCCTCCTATTTTAACTATTAGTTCAGCCTCATCTTAGTCCTCCATAAAGGTTTCCATTGGTTTCCACATTCCTCTGCTTTATAAAAATGTTCATATTTCCAAAACATTTCTTTTCCCTGCACCTTTTACTTTTTCCTCTTTTTTCTATTTTTAAATTCACCAAAAATATAATCTTAATAGGCTCTTGTATTACTATTGACTCTTTGTACACTGGAATGACCTCATGTGTGGTATTCCACTGAATTTCATACTGTTTTAATATGCAATATTTATAGATTTATCCGTTAACAGACTTATGTCATGCTATTACTTGCTAGTAGATGTATGTTATCTGTTGATTATATCTTTGTAACGTTTGTAATAATTGTTAATTTTCTGGAGCTTTTCTCCTCGGGTCTTCACTGACAATGGGCCCCTGGCTCAGCTGGATTAACCCGGTTAACAAATGTTAATAAACAAACATCACCAATACCGCTTTAGGATCTCTGGTTATTTTTCTTGTCATAGGCTTGCCAAGTTTGGAGACAACCCTTTCTACTTTCAGCTGCCAAAGTCATAGTTATTTACCTAACAGCATTAATCTTTCGAAACTTATCAAAACATTCCCTCATTTTCTCTTCAGCACTCTACAGTTGCTCCTCTTCTTATTCTGAGAATCCCCTTATTCTGCAATACTTTTTACCTTTGTCAGGCCCTCTAAGTAATTCAAGTAACTTCTTAACCACACCTTGTTCTCTTATTTCTACCTTGTTTTTCAAATCCGTTTTATGCCACTCACCAGCTATCCCTTCTGAAGAAAAGTTTATTCTCTATAAACTCTCGAATAATTTCCACTACCCATTACTTGAATTCCTCTTTTTTTTAACCAGTGGGTGAAGTGGTGCCAGTGTCTCACTTTACTCTGTTGCTCTGCATTTCTACATTAGTTTGTGCTGGTGCATGATGTGAAAAAAGTTATGTCTTACCATAACGTTCCATCTGTGCTGTAGATCTTTGTTCATTCATTACGAATAGGACCTCGGTTCCTTCCTCTGAACAGATATGAAGTTTCCAAGCTCATGCCAGCCAAAAACTCTCAGCTAAGACCTACCCATAATGCCCCTCTCCTAGTTACTCCAGATAATAGATTTAGTAATAGAAAGAGGCTCTGTGAGCAAATACCCTAACCAGGAGTTCCTAAAGTCCACCAGGAGTCCAGGCAGGGGAAAGGAGGGCGGGAAGTAATGAATGAAAACAGATCTACAACACAGATGGAACGTTATGGTAAGACATAACTTCTTTAATCTGATGTTGTAAATCTTTGTTCATTCATTATGAATAGGACCGAGTCCCCAGCTACTTGAGTCCTGGGTGGCCCAAAGGAAGGATATTCCTGAGCACCACAGAACCAAAAGATGCAAGTCCCCTAAAGCCAAATCCAATTTATAAAGAGATATAAAAGGTATGAGGTCTTGCCCAAGTGGCTGCTGTGCATATATCATCCATAGAGGCTCTGGAATGAAATGCTACAGAAGTAGCCAAAGATCTGGAACAAAATGCTATAGAAGTAGCCATAGTTCTGGTAGAATGAGCCTTTATTCTGGAAGGCAAGGATAGTTTATCCTCCTGGCTTAGAAACGTCATTACCTTTTATCTACCAACAGAATAAAGTCACTTTGGAAACAGGTTTACCCAATCTGGGCCCTACAAAGGCCACAAACAATTTATCTGTTTTCCTGAAAGATTTAGTCCTGTCCAAATAACTAAGCTGCCGATACACATCAAGGGTCTGCAAAAGGTACTCCCTTCTATTACACTGCTAAGGGAAGAAAACCGGCAGGTCAATAGATTGGTTAATGGAAAAGCCAGAAATTACCTTGGGCAAGAAAGAAGGGTCAGCACGAAGGGGCACCTTCTTGTTGAGGCATGTGCTACTGGAAGTAAGGTTTTCCATGACAAAAATTTCAAATCACATGAATCAAATGGCTCAAAAGGAGAACCTGTGAGAGACTGGAAGTACCAAAAAGTCAAGTCCCAGGGTTCTAAGGAGACTTGAACAGAGGTTTAAACATGTAATACTCCTTTCAAAAAGGTCTTGCACAGGCGGTGTGACATAATTGAAGAATTATCAAGACCATTATGAAAATTGGCGATAGCTGCTAAATGTACAGTAATCGAAGCTGAGGCTCCTGTATGTAAAAGAGTAGTCTAGTATTGTAGGATCTTTTGAATAGGCAGAGAGAAAGGGTCCAAGTTCTGATCTTTGGTCCAAATAGAGAATCTAGCCCATTTACTAGAATAAACTCTTTTACTGGAAGGTTTGTGTGAAGCCAGAAGAATTTCACGAACAGGAGATGGGATGTCAGGCAGCCTTGCAATCACTGGAAGTGGAGGAACCAAGCTGTAAGCTTGGGACTGTGCAGGTTCAGATGAATCAATCAGTCCCAGAGGATGAGGAGATAACAGGTCTTGGGAATGATCCAGGATCTATGAGTTGTGAATCCGATGAGGCCATAGAAATGGGAACCAGACATGACAGAGGGCCAGCACGGGGCAATGAGGATCATTTCGCTTCTCAACCTCTGAGCTTTCGGGAGAACTTTTGGAATGAGGGGGGAAAGGCATACAAAAGACCCGGTGGCCAATCATGCGTTAAGAGCATCCCTCGGTGGTTCCCCCTGAGGGGAGATCACAACAAAGTAGCTTCTGCATTTGTAGTTAAGGGGGAAGCAAACTGGTCACAGCAAGGCTTGCTCCAGCACTGGAAGATCCGATCTGCTGTTACAGGATTGAGGGATCATTCCTGAAGCATCAGGATGTTCCTGCTCAGATTGGAACTCCTGGGAAAGTGCGTTGCTATAAGGAAACTGTTGGAAGCCATCACCCAGTGCCAAATCCTCATGGCTTCCCGAAAGGGGGTAAGACCTGGTTCTGCCTTGCTTGTTGATATACCAGGCGAATGACATGTTGTCTGACTGAACTGCAATGGTCCCAGAGGGTAGGGATGCATGGAACACTTGCAACGCTAAGTAAACTGCCCTCAGTTCCAGGACATATGTGCAAATTGGCCTCCATGGGGGACCAGGTGCCTTGGACAGTCTTTCCCTGGAAATGCCCCCAACAGGGAAGCGTCTGTGGTCACAGTGGCCATGGGCTGGGGAAGACAGAACATATAGTTTGTGGCTTTATCCACCATAACATTTCTTCCTTGCAACGGTTTGTAAGATGTATCATGTGGTAGAGTGGGCGAGTTAGCAATGACCATTGTGCGGAAAGGAGCCACTGTAGGATTCTTATGTGCAGTCTCATCAGTGGTACCAACGTAACTGCAGCCGCCATGGAGCACAAGAGTTGCAGTACAAGACTGGTACATAGGTCTTGTAAAGAAGATTAGGATTTGGTGTCTTATTTTCGAAAGCCTGTGAGGGGGGTGAGAAGCTTGACAGGATGCTGTGTCAAAGACTGCTCCAATAAAATCCAGTGTCTTCGTTGAAGACATTTGAGATTTCTCCTTGTTGATTGTAATCAGACCTAGAGTGTAAGAGAGGCTGCAGACTAGGAGATTCATGATCGGAGCTGAGCCAATCGTCTAGCCAGGGAAACACCTGGAATCCTTGTAGTTGAAGACTAGCTACCACAACTGCCATACATTTGGTGAACACTCGAGGGGCTGTCGAGAGACCGAATGGCAGTGCCCTGAACTGGTAGTGATTGGCTGCCAGACGGAAGCGGAGAAACCTCCAGGAGCGGTGATCCATAGTACACCTGGAGGTCTATAGAGCACATCCAGTTGTCCCTCCCTAGGAAGGGAAGAATGGACTGTATAGTGACCATCCGGAATTTTTGAGGTTTGATAAATTTGTTCAACAGGCCGAGATCCAGGACTGGTCTCCAGTCCCCTGTCTTTTTTGGCACTAAAAAAGAACCTCCAGTAAAACCCAGATCCTGTCTGATCTGGTGGGACTGGTTGGATACCTTTTTCTTGGCAGCTTTTCTATTTTTAAGGCTGCTACTTCCCTCTGACTGGGTGATACATTGGGGATTCATTTGACACTTCTGGGAGTTATCCAGAGGCTACCAAATACCATTCGATTTATTATTCTCTGCACCCAAACATCGATGGTAATAAAATGCCAGGATGGTAGATGCAGAGAAAAACAACCCCAGACTGCTTCCAAAGAAAGCAATTGGGCCACTGCTCAGGAGAGCTGGTAGGTCTGCTGGAGAAAATTGCCCTGGTTATGCGGACCCCCTCTACCCCAAATGGGGAGTTTTCTATAGGACTTGCCCCCTCTGCCCGGGGGGGGGGGGGTTGTTCACCACAAGTGTCACGAAAAGGTCCTTTGGATTTCTTGAACCACATTTTTCCTCCCTTCTGGTTCTTGGAGTAGGACCTCTAGGGTTTGGAAAAGCATATGGCCACAGCAGACAAGGTCTTTCCATCCTTCTCACGATGTGCAAGTGTCTCTCCTACTTTAGGTCCAAAAAGTGCAGATTCGTCGACAGTTGCATTGACAAAGGAAGACAAAGGGATCTGTGAGAAGTCACAACCACATCCAAGCATTATACCTCATGACAACACCTGATGCGGCAGCTCGTGCTGCCCCCTCGGTGGAGTGAGATAGCAAATGCATCGAGGAGTTCGAGAAGGATTTAAGCGTAGCTAGCTGCGAGGCGACAGTGTCGCACCTCATCAGGCAGTACCCCACCAAAGAGGAAGTCATTTCAGAAATTAGATCTCTTTGGAGGCAAGTAAAGTGTGCCAGATAGCTCAGCGACTGAATGGCGAAGGTCAGTGAAGCACAGGTCCATTTCCCTAGTCTGTCCATAGTCCGGGACTCTGAACGGACAATGGAACTATTTTCTGCCAGTTTCCTCTTGGTGGCCGCTGCCACGACCATAAAATCAACTGTCAAATGCTTGGACCAGTGGGACTGGTCTTCAGGTGTAGATAAAATTGAGGAACAGGTTCTACGTTGTCCGGGGCCTGTCCAGGCATGCTGCACAATGAGTTTAACAAGGTCAACTGCCGGTGGAGTCACCCAGGAAGTAGATGGCCGGCACAGAAGGCCTGCAGGAGTACAGATTCCGCAGAAGAAGGGTTGGAGGACTTTATCGCCCCGCTGCTTGAGGATTTCGAGAATGTCTCCGAATGAGACGTCGTCTGGGGAGACAGTGGGGACCCTTGCCCCTAATCACAATCAGTGCCTTCGGTGAGGAGATTCTTCTGGTGAATCAAGGTGCTTCCTCTTGCACAGTTTCTTCCGGGGTGGCTCCCCAGTGGAATTTTCTGAGTACTCCGGAGAAGGGGTTCCCTTCAAAAAGAGAGTTCTTGTAACTCCCGTGCCCAGGGTCATGAAATACAGGGTTGGGAGAGGTGCATTCTGGGGGGTGGTCTGATACGGATGTCATTGGTGCTGACTGCGAGCCTTCGGAGTGGCGGACCCTCTCCACCACCTGGACAGCAGGGCCACCTGAGGAGGGATGGGAGTCCAGAACCAGGAGGAACAACCTCAGAACCGGGGTCACACCTCGCCCTGAGAGAGCTGGAAGCTGGAGCCATGGACAGACTGTGCCAGCGAGAAAATAGGTGCTGGGCTAGGTACCAAGGCACGGACAGTCCAAAGCACTGCTCCGGGAGAGCATCTGTTCCACCAGAGTCGATGCAGCAAGGGTGGACAGTGCCAACAGGGAAACACTTGTCGGAACAGATACAGTATGCACTGGAGTGGACATCAGTACCGAGATCTGGGTAGAGGATGGAGGAGAACAAACAGATGTAGTAGTAAAAGGATTCTGAGCCAAGGGGGGCTGAAGGTTTAACTGGAATGGGCTATTCCCTTGCTGCCAGAAGCTGGTCCACAACCCGCACTAGATCTAATTCAGAAAAACTCATAGTGGATCTACAGGAGGCTGCTGAAGGAGATTCAGGTCTTTCTAGAAAGGGGCTAAACCTCTGCCCCAAAAAAAGGTCATAAGTTGGAGAGTATCTTGCCCTTGGCAGGTATTCAAGTTTTGGAGCAGAGGGAGCTGAAGAAACTGTCAGCACTGTGGCCAGGGATGGTGCCGAAGCAGGTACAGTCATCGGAGCCAATCTCGGATCCAAGGATGGCACCAAAAATCAGTGGTGCCAAGGTCAAAACCAAAATAGGGGTGAATATCATGGACGGCATCGAGAGGGAAGACACAGGGCCCGCTACCGAACAGGTCTGCACCGAGGGTGCCGGCAAAGCACGGAGCAGACTCTGTTCCATAACAGACAGATGCAGGAACAGAGTGACTCAGTTTTTCCTTGTGTTTTTTGGTCTTTGTAGGGGGGGGTGAGACCTCCGACCCAGATAGAGCCTCTGAAAAAAGTGTCAAGTAAACCTTTTAAGATAAGTTTATTTTTACGTTCTGCTAGTGTACGATTACTAAAACTAGCACAAATGTCACAGTCAGCTTTAATATGATCCATGCATAAACAGTAGACAATGACCATGTGTATCCGAGTTAGGCATCTTACGTCCACATTTGTCACAGTTTAAACCCAAACTTAGCTTTGTCTGACATAAGGCTATCTACAGAAAAAACAAAATAAGGAAGAGAATACCAGAGATGGTATTAAAAAAATACCACAAGTGGTAAGGAAGGGGCTGTCAAAGGCAGAAGAGAGGGACAACATCAGATACAGTTACTGGTGTTGAGCATATCATGAGAAATATAAACTCTATGCAGTAGAGCCCAATTATTGTACCTTGGGGAATCGAATGTAAATTATGACTATGACTGTAATCTGCTTGAAACTAGCATTTACTAAATGTTCAATGTATATTATCATCTTGGAGCTTTTCTCCCCAGGCCTCCAATGAAACTGGACATGTATCCAGTCGGACTATCCCAGTCAACAAATGCAAAATAAATAAAGTCTGAGCTCCTACAACTGAAATCACATCTTCCATCATTTTGTCAAAAATGCCCCCTTTTGTTACTATTTCCCCTCTAGGTCCCCAATACACCCTCACTATCGCAAATCAACTTCCAGTCCCCACCTTCAAGTAATATTTTCCTCTGACATCAGATTTAAACAGTTTTTGGTGAACTGTAAATGGATGCCAACATACTACTGCTCCCTTGCCAACAGCCCCTTAATACCACAAATTTATTACAGTCTTCTTTTCCCTCTATCACTACTGGAGCCCCTCTGGCATTCAGTAACAGTTTTCCCCAATATTTTACTTAATACTCCAACAAATAGTGTATTGAATCACACGAGCAAGGACTAGTAATTACTTGTGTATCAAAATGTGTTCAGTGCACAAGAAACTAGTTCAGACCACCTAGACCTTACCATTTACAGATCCCAACTCCATACCTACTTTTTCACTAGCAGTCACTTTCTTCTCTCACCACTAACTGGTCTAAGAAGACTCTGAAATCACCTTCCAAATATCCTTAGGAGAGAGAAAAAAAAAAACACTGAACAGGAATTCAGAAATAAAAAAGTCACCACAAAAACTGTATGCACCATCTCCACTAGATAGCTGAGGAGGTTTAAAAAAGCACATTTTTCATATTACCAATAAGTAACTATGCCCAACTTGTCTGATCGCACATACCATCAATGGACCACCTCCACAGTAACAGTACATCCATGTAACTAACCCCATACAAGCATTTTACAAAAATGACTGAAATCACATATACAAATGTAACTGCACAATGACATACAAAAGAGAAACTAAAACAACAACTACTTTGAAAAATTAGCACTAAAATTCCACACAATCAAAAAATAATAACCCTCGACAATCAAACAACCATTTAAAATGGGAAGACTTAATTTCCACTTAAACACACACACACACACACACACACACACACAAGACAACTATATTAAATTACACTACAATATGCAATCTGTTGGCAGGGAAACTATGTTAAATCCACTACAAAATAAATAAATCACAAGCTCCAGTAAATATAAAATGAAAAATTCAGGTCCCCGTTTTTTTTTTGCATGCAAAAGTGCATCTGGGAGCACACATGGTACTGATACTACCAGAAATCCAGGATTTGTAAGGTACTAGTCAGAGTGAAGCTTTTCACCACCCATGGGTATGTGGTAGCGTGGTGGGGGGGTACACACAATATATACCACCTTGCCTTGGGTCTACATGATTTCTGGAGCTTTTCCTCCCAAGTCTCCAAAAATGGGGATTTCCAAATTGAACACTTCTAGTTAAATGATTATTTAAAATCCACCAACACCTAATTCAGCTTCTATCCCAGACTGCCAAAACACACTATCTAGCGGGTATGGGACGTTTTGACCCCTGCATTCAGTATCTAGATCTGTAACACTTTGAATACAATTTGATACTACTGTCACGACCCAGTTAACAAGGCTTTATAATAGTTTATAACACTCATCAAGAATAGCGAAGCCATATGACAATTCTACACAAATGCGCAGAACGTACCCAGTCATTATACAGAACAATTACTGGTCTGTAACATGGTACAATCATACAGAACTCACATTAGCAAAGTAAAAAAAAAAAAAAAAACACTGAACACTGTCTGAAGAATAAAACCAGCTTTAATAACAATTAAATGCACAAAACTGAATAAAACTTCAGATACGTTGGAGTAAATCTTCAAATACGCTAGTTAGTTAAATACATTAATACGCTAAATATGTTCTTCCTATGTAAAATTCATGATTGATTTCATTAACATTAAAAAACTATTGCTAATTATGTTTTACAATAGTACTCCTCCTTGATGCTGCGATGTTTTACAATAGCACCCCCTTGTTGTTTTGTGCAGGAATGGGTGTGGCCATATCGATTGACATGCGTAATGCCCGTGATGTAGCATGCAAATGATCCATGAGTGACATATGCAGATTTGTCTGTGACATGACGAATATTCATTCCTTCTTCCTCAAAGTAGTGTGATCTCAGAGTTGGTGTATTTGTATTTTTGGTTATGGAAATACTGTTGGGTGTGCCTTGCTACTGCACATCCAGAGCTTTCTATTAGAACATTACCCCACCGCGATTTTCGTGCAGGAATCGGCGTAGCCTACATGATTGACAGTGCTGAGTGACAAGCCATGCAGATTATACAGTGACACCGAATTTCAATTGTGAATATTCACTGACTTTTTAGCATAGGCTTCATGCTTTTTATATTATCTTAGAGTTAACGGTCAGTGTGGTCACCTCACAGCAAGAGGTTATCCTGTTCGATTCTCGGCTGGAGTGCCTTCTGTGTGGAGTCTGCATGCCCTCCCCGCGGTCGAGTGACGTTTAAAGACATGCAGGTAGGTGCGTGCATGATTGGGTGTGCCTTCTTTGAAGGTTGGGCGTCATGCTAGCAACTCTGCACTGTAAATAATCCACTGCCAATTAGCAGACCGGAGTTCCTCTGTGGCAACCTCTAACCAGGAAAAGGCTAAAGACATTACTTTACTACAGCTTTTAGTATACGATATGTAAAACAGAGATTAAATAAACTTTTCCTCATTTTCCACATTTATAAGTGCACAGTCAAAAGCACCGCATGTCCTGGGTGTCTGACTTGCTTTGTCACTTTGTACTTAACCACATACTGTGTTGTAGGGTAAGAAGTGGGTCAGAAGGGCAGTATGTACGCAGTACCCACAAGTTCCCATTTTGCAGTCTATGCCCAAAACCTGTGCACCCTCTCACCTTTCTATGGTTTATTCTTATACAGTAATTGCTTTTGCGGGGGGGAGGGGGGGCAAGCTCCCCTGCATCCCCTACCTTTCTTTAAGCATTTTTTTCTTGAGATAAAGCAACAAGCAATATTCTGAGGCATTGGGACAATAAATACATTCCATAAATGCAATAAAAAGACCTCCCAGAAAGGTAGCCACCCACACCCTGCACCTTTACAAAATACGAATTTTAAGTCTGTGTAATAGTTTTTATATGTGCAACATTTTGTGTGTTCGCACCCCTCCCCTTTAAAGAATTGTAATTCTCAGCGTAATAATGTAATACTTTTGTATAAATGCAGCAAATTCTGCGTTTGTTTGAATAGGTAAGTCTGTTTGGATTGGTACGGCATTTGTAAATGCATGTTCTGCCAAATTTAGTCCAAGATGTAATTTATCAAAGCTTTTGATCACTGCAAATTGCAAATCCTTTTACCAGCAAATAAGGGAGAAAAGGCTTTGTATTGAAATAATTACAATGTTTAGCATACTCCTCTTTCTGAGGATGGTTTCCCATGTTTATTCAAAGCACTTTTCAAAATAAACGTCATGAGCAAAGTACTGTACGGGGTTTGAACGGTCCTTGCTACTGCGAATCTGGTGGGGGCAATGTTCTAATACAAAACCACTTGGATGTAGTTGTTCAACACGTTAACTATGAAATAAGTTTGATCTGGGTTGAAAGCAATAAATTTCTTGTGGGGAAAATTGATTAGAAAAAGGGATAACATTATCAGTTAGTGCATTTGTTGTGTCCAGTGTTTATTTGCAAGAAAAAAAAATATGGCGATTTCAATTAAGAAAAACAGGAAAGAGGCCCTAGAAGGAAGATGCATTATTAATATAGGGTTCAGGACACCTACTTGTACAAAGTGGAGGAAACTGGCTAAACCTTTCAGTCATTTTAAACAAGTTATTGTGTAGATAAATCACTTGATTGAGCAACCTTTTAGATAAGTGGGCAATGTCATTCCAGCTGCAGAAGCTACTGCTTATTAATAGGAAGTTAATACCGACAGTTAAGCTTTTATATCTATTTATAGCTGCCTCATATTTGGGTGATGGTTGCAGTAAATTTGGTGCACAAGATG
Source organism: Protopterus annectens (assembly GCF_019279795.1). NCBI lineage: Eukaryota > Metazoa > Chordata > Ceratodontiformes > Protopteridae > Protopterus > Protopterus annectens. The sequence continues at coordinate 510,676,338 of NC_056745.1, forward strand.
CAGAGAGGTTGCAGATCAGCAGCAAGGTATGAACTGTAGTTAATATTGTGCACTTAGTCATAAAGGACTGACCTGTGTATGTTATCAGCATGTCTGCATCTGGCTTTGTAATGATGGGCTTGATAAGAGGGCATACTTTGTGTTGCAAGCCATGTTGACATTTGCAGTTTCTCAGCTTCTTGAGTGCGTAACCCAGATAAATAAGCAGGTTGGCAACAAGTGTAGAAGAGGACAGTGTGCACCCACATTACATCCAGCATGCATTTTTTTTTTAAGGATGATTGGGCATAGACTTAAGTTGAGGTACAGATTGAAATCGCGGAGGGGTAATGTTCTAATACAAAGCCCTCTTCTGTTGTACATTTTATACTAGCTACTAGACGCAACTCAAAAATCAAGCTTTTCACCAAAAAAAAAAACTGAGATCGAAAACTGTTCACTGGAACACACACATTCAGAGAAATATGCACTCAAAGGAATAATAGTCCATTTCGAATTAACATTGCGTGAAAATGTATTTAAAGGGGTTGGCTGAAAGCGCAACAAGCGTTTTCAGTTCACGAACACGAGTACCAACGTAAATTCATTTAAAAACAGCAACATGCAACACACAGTTAACGTTCTACGATTTACCTAAGCAGATCACGGAAAGCGCAACAAGACAACGCCTGTAAAATCCAAGAGAGTTAAGAAGGATGTTGCTCTGCAATTTTTTCCTCTTTTTCTTCTCAACAGTTTAAAAGCAGTCATGGGGACAACCAAATAGGACTTGAATTTACTAAAACTAAAGGAATATCCAGTAACCAACGACTGCCGGCTAACGCACTAAAACTACCAACAGCTAAACAGTCATCATCGAAAATGCAAAGTTACTTTCACGACTCTTACATTACATGTCAGTTTTCTAAATCCGGAGGAAAAAGTTGTCAACCCACGCAAGGCACTACTCCTGCAATGCTACGTGTTAAAAAAAAAAACTGGAGGCTTGGAACTTTTTCCTTTATCAAGTCACCATAACAGAAAGTTTAATAATGTCTGCAACAAGCAAGCACTTACAAAAACTCAGTTATGCAAACAGCCAAGTATAAAATACTAACTTTATAACTATCATTCAATTCAAACGCAAAGCATTTGCTTTAAACTTGTCATAACACAATACAGCTTTCCAACATACTAGAACTGTCAAAAGTTGTTGCATTCTTTTATTAGCCCCCAATCCTGTCGACAAGCATTGCAATCTTTATTAGCCTCCAATCCTGTCAACAGTCACTGCAATCTTTATTAGCCCCCAGCCTAGTCTGTTTCAAATGAAGAAAAACTAGAAGCAGAGCACATATTCGCCCACAAAATGCCAACCTAGAAATCTCTATTTCAACGTAGAAATAAAGCGCTTCCAGCATGCTTCAGTTTAACACATACACTATCACCATAACAGGGACAAGAAAATTAAAGTTTTAATCCAAACTTAGCATTCACACGAGCGCCAAAACAAGTCCCCAGTGGTGCCTCAAACGTAGAACGCTACAGTCTCAAAACAAACACTGTAAAAGAATACACTTGCCTCTAAGCCGCCATCTCCAATACGCGTCCTTTGTAATAACACCGAGACCAAAAAATCACTGCTGTCCAAGAAACTTCCCAATTTCTACATTATCCAAGGCTGTATACAAACACTGATTAACTCCCTTTAGAATAATAAATAAGTTTCTTCCTACACTAATCGTCCCGAGCAGGCCTCGCTCTGAACGGGATTCTTGAGAAAACTCCTTCCGGGTGAGTAGGGAGTAGGGAATAGGGAGGAGTGTTTTGGGGGAATCAAAGTAAACTATCAGATTGTTAGTATATTTCTCGGAATACTTTTGTCTTCTTTTTAAGGAAACGAACTAAATAATGCCGCAGTTGGTAGTAAAGTGTTGCAACGAGAGAGACACAGGCTGTTGGTGATTTGTTTGAAATTGCACCTGTGTGCCTTGACTCAGATAGGAGGTGAGGGATTTTTAATCCTGCGTGTAGAGAGTTAGTAATGTTCTTGGTAATAATATAACTCTTGAAATAGCTGTACTTTATTAAATAACGTGTGAAAGTATACACATCAGATATTCGTTATCAGTAAATGTATACGAATATCTTCATGGTTCTTGCTGTATAATTCAGTTATGGTCTTCTTGAGGCTGGGGTGAATCACAAATAAAAACTTTATGGACAGATGTAAGTGTGTGTATGTATATTATATATACATATTCTGCATATCCACGTGCACTTGTATACATGCACATAGATGAAAATGACCGCTATGTGTGTGTGGATAATATATACACACGCACACAGAGTGACATTTAATCTATTTTTTTCATCTAATCACTGAAAATGTAATTGAAAATACTCCAGGTTACACGACTGTAGCAAAAAGACAAAAACACACCCAGTTAATCACGACTGGCGTCATACCTCTCAACTGTCCAGATTTTTGCCTCGTATTTTTGTTCTATACATACAATTTATAGTTTTTTTAGCAAATCACTGGGATGAGCTCAGGATTGAAATCACCAAATAATGACATACATTTGAGTTTACACAATTGCAGCAAAAAGACAAAACACCACACACAGTTAATTACTGTTGACGCACTAACACAAACCTCAGGAGATGGGGAGGAGAATCTTAGAGTGAGCAATGGCAAGGTACCAATAGTGTTTAGTCCTACAATCCTGGACCACACTAGCAGTCGTTGTGTATAGTCATATGCAATTTTCTATGAATTGTGATTCAACCAAATGTGGTTTAAATGAAATGTGTTTTCATTTGTTAATTAATTTGTGATTAAATGAAAAGGCAATTACATTACTTTTTGTCAGACAAAAACAGCTACATTTCTGGAGGCTTTGGTGTAGACCAGCGCACTAGCACATGATCCTCATTCAGAAAAAGAGTGAGACTGTAGAAAACACTTTATCAGCCTCCGGGAACAGGTGCACATAATTGCTACTGAGCTGAACACTCAGAAACCACCCACCACTAAAGTAACTCAGTAAAGATAACACTAAAGCATATCTTGTTAATTTTCAGAGGTATGCTGCCCAGGAGAATTAGGCTTAGTCTGAGCCAAGATTTTGCCTTTCCAACTAAAGGGGAAGCACTAAACCTGTATATGGACACAAAAAGGAACTGCTAGCTAGAGATGGTATGTCTCCTGAAACACAAGTAATAATATTCTATAAACAGACATTTAAAAGCGCACATCTGACCTAAACATGTTTTACACATATTGGTAGAACCAAAAGTAAATAGTAAAAGCAAAATGATAAATATTTTACTGGTGATAAATTCAAGAGGACACACCTAAGTAATTTATGCAAAGTGACCCCAATAGTACTGATCAACTGGTTGTGATAATTAAAAGATTAATAATTAAGCATTGTTTATAACTGAGCCACCCAAGCCTCTAATTAAAAATATACAGACATCTGTGAGCACACATAAACTGTCAGCAAATGAAATGGTATGTTTTAGATGAGGAAAGAAGGGAACATTGCTAAAACTTTTTTAGACGATCATAAAATAAAAAAAGAAAGACACTAGCTAGAGTTGATGTGTCTTTTGAAACATAAGCCACAATAATCTATATATTCCATAAATGGGACATTTAAAAATACAAATTTCTGATTTAAAGCATATTTTAAACCTATGGCTAGAAACATAAGTACATAGTAAAAGCAAAAATGACAGATATTTTTGCTGGAAATAAATTCTAGAGTTAATTTATATGAATGTTTCCATTATCAGCATAGACGGCTTTAGGAACCAGCGAAGCCTGCAGTCGCTGGGGGCCCCCAACCACAGCAAGTTATCTTATCCTGATATTTTGTAATATGCCTGTCAAACCAACAAAAGCTAGTACAGCATTCTTGTATACTTAATAAACCACATGGGTAATAACTCTTATTTATTTGTCCTTTAAAATTCAAAGATATTTCTGCTTGTAGTAACAGTGTTTTGTCAAGTAACAGGCAACAGAATACCATTAAATATTTTACCACTGACATAGTGCCCCTGGCTTAGTTAAATCCTGCTGTTGGACATTTACTCCACTAAAACTAATTACATAGCCAGCTTTAGGTCCCTGCTATACCCATGACTGCAGGGGCCCCCCTTAATTATCCTTGACTGTGTGGGGGCCCCACAAAAGCGCTACTGGTTGTGGAAAAATGAGGAAATGTATTAATTTACTAATTATGCTCTTTAACCTGAACAGGGCTGTGATATGACCTTGCTAGGATGAAGCCGATAATGAACATGAGCAAGGTAAGCACTGGAGAGATCAGCAGCCCAGAGTGACTTATCTCGGTGCAAACTTTGGATTTTAAGAAGAGCTGATACTTCCTATCATCAAGGATAATTTCCTCTATCAGGGAGTTTTATAACTACAAGCAGAACACCACATACTGTAACTCTCAATTTCTTTGCTTAAGAATTCAGTGCAGTCCCAAAAATAATAGAATAAAGGCTCAGAATCAGGACTACATTTTAAATATTACTCTAATTCACTTAAAAAGTTAACAGAATAACACCTTTTGCATCAACACATATTATTGGACAATAATTATAAAACTCAGATCTCTGGATTGATTGACTGTAATCCTAAATGATTTACCAGCAAATCAAACTTTTTACAAAGGAGAAAGAAAAAGTATGAACACAATCAGGGAAAGTCTGTGAAATCGGGGACAGTGACAGGTATGTATTACTCCTCAATGAGGTAAATAAGTGACTTACCCCTGCTGCTGTTTGACGACTGCTGAACAGCAGTCACTGATCTGGTGTGGCAGTACCAGTGTTGCACAATGTATTGCTATTTGCTGAAATTAGTACAAAACTAGTACTGCTGTGACTTATACGTGTGTGTGTGTGTGTGTGTGTGTGTGTGTGTGTGTGTGTGTGTGTGTGTGTGTGTAAAAATATCGCTGCTTTTTATCTGTGAATACACCCAATAATGCCAGGATACAGACATTATTGTTCTAGATATCAGTAAAAATGTACCTAAAAAGTAATTATATTTCAAATCTAAGACATAACATATATCAAAGAACATTCAGACACTTAGATCTTCTTGGAGTCTGGTGGCCCCCACTCAAAAGACTGTATAAATGGATACTGGGGACTCCCTTAATCATCCTTGACTCTGTGGGGACCCCCACAAAAGCTGTTGCTGGTTGAAGAGAAATAAGGAGAAAACAATTATCAGTTTTCTCATTGAGCTGTTTAACCTGAACAGTGCTGAGATATGACCCTTTTAGGATAAAGCTTATATTAGTCTCTGGTTTCAACTACACCCATTCTAGAACCAGCCCTGCTCAAATGTGGGTGTACAGAAAGCTGCTGTAGTTTATGGGGGGCTGGGGATTGTGTGGCTATTACAACTTTAATTTTCATCACAGTCAAACCTTAGAGGTGTGCACATGAAGTCATTATAGTTTGTGTTTGAGCTGAGGACAGTGTGGTCGTTTATTTACTTTTCTCACAGACCGCATAGGTGTAAAAAGAAGGTTACTATAGCTCATGTAGAGGTGGTCTACTGTCTAGGAGCAACAGATTAAAATATATTACTGAAGTCATTCTCACAATCACACATCAGGCACATATACAATGGGCTGACTTTGAGGGTTTGAGGTGAGGGGGCATGCTATGTATACGTATGTCAGCAGTCACTTAAAATATATGACTAAGGCAATTTGAACCTCTGCTTTCATCCAATCTAACACCAGAGGGATGCTTAGGCAGTGACTGTTTTTTGTGGGGGGGGTTAAGGAGGCAGGCAGTATTCCCAGATAGGATCTGTGTATTCTCACAGCAACTGGCATACTAGTTTCTTGTGAGCTACTATTATGTTAGCTTTGAGCATTAAGCCTTGGCACAGCTTATGTCTTCCTTGAAAGAAATAAAATAAGACTGAAATTATTTTCTTTGTCATGATTTTTGTTTAGGTCACCACTGGAGTAAAGTGCTGAAGAAAATGTTCTAAAATTCATGGCAGACCATCTGTAAACCTATGGCTTCTTGAGCCATGGCTTATCAGGATTATTTCCTAAATGGTTATTACTATGTATCTGGGTCAGGAAAGGTCTGTTGAAATGATGTAAGGACAATTGAAGCTGAACAGCAGCACTGAATTTCTTTCCTTAATCATAATTTCTGTTCAACCCATTATTTGACGAAAAGGTTGTGTAAAAAGAAAAAAAACTTTAAAATGCACTTCAGAGCATATAGAAAGTTGTGGTTTCTTGAAAAAGCTGAGAGTAAGGCAAAATGTGAGAAAAGGAAGAAAAACGTAATGTGCATGGTATGGGGATCCCAAAGGGGGAGGGATCAGAGAAGATGACTGGAGGGTGTGCGGGGGGGGGGGGGTTGAAACAGTATGTCAAGTCATCACTTTATTTAAGTCCATACCTGCCAGACCTGTAGATAGAGTTAATGTAATGTATCATTGTTGCAACTAAATGCCAGTAACTGTAAGTATCCCTTTGTTAGACAGGTCAGCAAAGTGTGGTATATAGGCCTGTAGTAATGTAAAAGCTTGTCGCTACAGGTCTGTCTGTGCGTGCTACTACTAAAGGCTTGCAGTGCAGACTAAAAGGTTTCTTAGAAGGGGTGACATTGACAGGATGATACTTATACTGGAAGTGCCTGGGGGCCCCCCAACTTGACATTTGCTATAGGCCCCCAAAATGCTAACACCGGCCCTGATTATCAGGGCAACATTTCGCAACACACTTCTGAACACATCTTCCGATTTCTCAAAGTCCTTTCTCCGCAAGTTCACTTCACAATTAAGAAATTGACTGTTTTGAGTACTATTAACAGTTCAGATGAAATCCTGATACATGAAAGGATGAAAGCACTTCAACGTGCTATTTAATGTTGCAGCGAAATAAAGACAGTGAAGTACCGCTACTGTCACCCTAATTACATGTTCACATTGTCAAAAGATGTCTGGATTTTCCCCAAGCTCTTTCTCCACATTGTCAGTTCATCCTTTCCTCACATTCATACATCTATCTCAGTTTGATTACTTCAAAAACTCCACAATTACACATGTCTAAACGTAAGCATCTTAAAAAGTCTGACATTTTATTTTCCAGATGCCCCCTTGTCACAAACAGCTCCACATATAATATCTGCAGTGTTATGCTGAACTAGAAATAAACCGTGCATACTTTTCAACAAACTGGCAGATGTGATATAAAAAGACCCAGTGTGCATACCTAAGGAGCCATTCTCAGAAGATAAATGAAAATTATGCTAGAAAAGTCAGTGTAGTCCGTTCAGCTTGTAATATAGCTCAGTCTGAGGTGCTTACTGCATGTTTTTTTTTATCTTTAGCAGTCATCTCATTTGTGTACATTTTGTGGGACAGATGTTACACTCTGAATATAGCTGCAACCTAGACACCACTCTGACAGCAACAGCACCTACTGGCACGATCGATCTTGCATAGAGCAAGCCTCAAAAGTGTATGAATGGAATATTTAAAAAAGTACAGACTTTCCAAAACCATGTACGAACAGAGCTTGTTTTAAGTTCTCTTGCCCATCTATTATTTTGCTGTGGTTAATGAAAAGTATATGGTTTATTAGGTCCTATTTTGATTAATATTTATGTAGTACAACATCGACATTTAGCCCAAAATATTATATAAGCAGCACTCAGTTCACATCAACTGAACATTTTGACTGCTGCCTCGTTAATGGAGAAGTGTGTTGAGAAGTGCTGCTCCGGTAAAGGAAAAGTACCATTTATATAAAATTACTTTTCAGAGTGATACTAAGTGTGAAAAACTGAGGGGCTGCCAGCCCAGCCAGATAGAATTTTATAAATAATTCTATGTCATTGTAAATATTAATATGATCTACAGGCTAGTTTCACAGATGTAAGAAAACTGTGTTATGTCCTGAGCTTCAAACATGTAACCACATTGCTCCCTGCTGGAAGAAAGTGGATAAGTAAAAGGATTTTACGACTGTGTTTGATCTCAAGCTCGGAGACAAGATGTCTGCAGCTAGAAATTCTTTTTATTGTCTTAAGACATTGATAAATTACTAGGTTTCACACGTAAACTGTCTTTTATTGTCATGGCTTTCTGGCAGGTGCAGATCAAAAGAGAAATGTTAAATTTTAAGTTCTGTGAGCCTGGAAAACTTAAGCAGATGTAACAAGAATGATGTAATCTGAAATTACTCAGCAGTAATGTGTATTATCAATTTAAGGGTTCTCTCAGAAAATAAGGACAGCATTTTTGTATTTGTCTTCAGATCTGACAACTCACCCGCACTTTGCTTTGCTCTATAAGTAAAGTTATTTAGATCTTAGTATTTCTGTTAGAGAGAGATATCTCTTTTCTATATTTATGTCAGATTGTCCTACAATGTTGTTTTAAAATATTTCCTGTGATTTCTGAACTCTCTATTAGCACTGTGTTGAATTGATGAGTAGTGTCTTGTGTTTTTATTATTTATTATTAAATATTTTAAACCTTTTAACTGTGGCTGGTTTGTGTGTAGAGATATTTAATCTCTTAAGAGTACTTGCATGTATGTGGTGACGCTGTATAGGCCACTCTTAAATAGCCTTCAAGTCTTAGTCAAACTAATTGGATAATAATAACATTGCACAGTACAATTGGACACCCTTTGGTAAGGGCCTTTATAGTAGCTGATAAGGATGGTTGGTGGCAGTCAGTACTACCTTATAGTCTGGGCAGAAAGGGGCATAGCTGGAGAACCTGTGCCAGCCTTCCCCTGGAGTGTCTATGTGTTTGTATATAATTCATATCTCATAGTGTGTGTGTGTCAGCTATTTGGGTGGGGACATTAAGCACTGGTAGGACAGAGAGGATGCTGGAGCTTTTGGCTTGACCACTCAGCAGAGATCTGTACCCTATAGCTGTGCCATTGAGGAGTCTTAATGGGGATCTGGAGAGAAAGGGAGAAATCAGCCCCAGACTGACTGTGATCACTGTGTGCTCTTAGAGAAAATTGTACTTTACTGTGTGTGTACTTGTTATCCTCCCAATGTGGATGCCCCTCACTGGTGCTTTTGGTGAGGTGTGGTGAGGATTGAGGCTCCTTGATTACTGGTCCAGTGCACGGGCATCACACTAAGAGTAGAAATTGATTACACAGTTAAGACTCATGTACATAACACAAGCAGAAAGCTATAATTCAAAGTGGAAAGGGATGATGAAGAAGCGGGGGGAGGAATTTAAGAAATAAAGGGAGAGTGAGATTTTGGATGCAGATCATTAAGGAGAACAACCATACAGAATATTATATTCATAACGCAGCAGAAAGTATTCTAAGAACTAAGCTAACACAAGAGTGGAGAAAAGAGATTCTGCCAATAGGGATGACTGCAATTAGGTGTAAAGAGAATAGGCAAGAAGAAGCTGGAATTTACTGGAGAAAACATGGCAAAGGACCCAAGGTACTGGGAGCAAATGACTAGAGAGGGAAAGTTAATAGAATGGAAAGAGGCCAAGAAGACATTTGGTCCGCAGGCAAAAGAATGCCTTCCCTAACAGGGATTGATATCAGAGTATAGGTAAAGGGATAGAGGAATCATAAATGAAACACATACTCTGGTAGAGTTTTTGGCTGAAGCTGGAACAGAAGCTGCTGTTAAAAAAGGGATAATTAGTAGGGCATATAATATATTGCACAGTAACTATAAGACTATTAGAGGAGGTTAGAAAAGACTGGGAAAATAGATTGGATAAGCAATTCACAAGGAAACAATGGGAGTACATGTGTACGGCTCCCAAATATGCAACAAAGTCTAGGAGATTCAGGATTGTTGCTTGGAAGTGTTTGTATAGCTATTTTTATACCCCAAACAGCCTCCAAAGAACTTTTTTTGTATCTCAGTTTCTTCTAAGTTTGTAGTGTTTCTGCAGTAATTTGATTTTAAGATTTTGTCCTCAGGAAGATGACAAATGTTGGAGAGGTAATAGGTAAAAAAGGGGTAACTGGGAGCATAATAAGTTGGCACACTTTAAAAATTCTCTACAGAGTACTCTTGTCAGAAATATTGCGTGAGCAAATGGATGTATCTAAGGAAATAATTTTTTTGAGCTGGGATACAGGATCTGAATTGCCAAGACATAGCAAGGCCATGTTAAGTTCAATTCTGGTGGCTGCCAAAAAAGCAATAATTAGAAAACGAGAATCAAAGTCTAAACCACCTGCATTTGAAGTAGTCAACATTGTAACAGAGATAAAAGAACTGGACCTGGGACCTTTACAAAAAGGTAGGGCGATGGTTTACAACAGTACCCTCCTGCCGTTTCACGTAGGAATGGGCATGACCAGATTGACCGACATGAATAGTGACTGTGATGTCGCAGGCAAATGATGCATGACTAACATGTCATGCAGATTTCTTTTCCTGTGACATTATGAATATTCATTGGCTAATTCTTCCTAAAAGTTGTGCGATCTCGGAGTTGGTTTTATTTATATTTATATACATGGGGGTGCAAGGGGCTTACCCCCCTGCAAAAAGCACAGGGAAAAAGTAATATTTGTGCGCTACAGTATCAGCTCATCAAAAAAACATGTGTTTGCAGACAGTGTGCATAAGATATCTGAACATTTTGTCAAAACAGATTAAAAGCACAGAGAAAAAAGTAATTCTGAGCTAGAGTATCAAACTGTAGATTACACTACTCATGTACCAACTCCTTCGCTCAATGCTTTCTGGAATTCATAAATTCCATTGCCCTGGATCAACTTATCCACACCCTCATCAGGGGCAACAAAATCCTAGATCTTGTCATTACCAACATGAGTGACCGGTGTTCCACACCTGAAGTCAACTCCTCGTTGGTCAGCTCCGACTATAAGCTAATCACCCTAGATATCCACATCCCCCCCCCACCCCCCATTAAGGAAACCATGGTAAAAAATTTCTCCAAAGCCAACTTCATGCTTAAGACAGAAGTGGCGAACTTCATGACACCCATGCAGATGGACAATACAGTTACAACTGCTGAATCCTACACAAATGCACTCTATAAGCACTTACACGAGTGCATGGCAGAACCAAGATGCTATCCTTCAAAACAAGGAAGCCAATCTGGTGGTCCCCTGCCATAAACAAACTCTACAACAGAAGGAAGAAACTGTTGCAAAAGAGAGTAAAATCCCATGAGTGGAGGAGCTCCCTGGTCAGCCTCAGTAAGAAGCTGAGATCCCTTATAAGATCCTCCAAAGCTAGCTATGAAAACAAAATTGCCACTGATTCTAGGAACAACCACAAAGCATTCTAAAGCCATGTCAAGAATCTCAATGGCAACACCCAGATCTGCTCTGAGTTACAGCACAACGGCATGAAAATTACAGCACCAACTGATACTGCCAACATCCTGGCAGATAGGTTCAGTGCTAACTTTACCCCCCTCTCACCACCTAAAGGGCCCATATCTATACAGGAAGAATACAGAGTCCCTGTACCACATCGGCAGCAGTCTACGTAATGCTGAATGTGTGATAAGAGACCTTGGAACCCAGGTCGACAGTAGTCTCTCCTTTGATAATCCCATCCCCACAGTAGTCAAGAAATCCTTCTACATGGCACACCTCATCACAAAACGGTTCTCATCCAGGAAAAAAGAGGTCATTGTTCCCCTCTACTCGACACTCATTAGACCCATTAGAGTACAACGCCCCTTTTGGAATGTACCTCACAAGACCTCTGCAGCAGCTGGAAAGGCCACAGAAGTACCTCACAAAGAGGATTACTGGTCTCAAACAGATGCCCTACACTGGCCATCTCAAAAACTCCAGCTTTACTCCATAGCATGTTGCCTACTTCGAGGTGATCTCTCCCTAACATATAAAGCTATGTCAAACCCAGAGCTGTTGGATATGCTACACCTAAATAAATCCCAATCCCTCCAAGCTACATGCTCTAGGGACCTAAACCTTGTCACCACAATAAATAGGACATGCTGGAGGAATAGATTCCTGTTCCAGAGACGTCCCGTACTCTGGAACAAGCTACCCATCTATGTCAAGCAAAGTTCCTCATTAGCACTCTTCAAGAAAAAATCTTGATGAGTGGATGGGAAATACACTCAGGGGATCACTTCTGTGGCTCTGCTCGACAGGGGCACAGGAAAATAACTTTCCTGGGTGGCGTAAGCCAGGAACCTTCTTGGCTAGACTTACTTAGGCCCTTGGCCCAATAGCCTAGTACCTACCCAATGAACCTATGAACACAAACTTTGTACATGCTAAACTGTCTATTAAAATCCACAAAACTCCAAAATAAAGCATTAGATGAAACAAACTGATTGAACATTTGTAAAGTAATATGAATGTTTCCTTTCATATGCGGTACATCGCAGAACCAGAACTTAGTATGACATGAACACTAGGAGAAAAAAAAAAGAAACATATTACACTAGTCAGTATAACCAGCCATCAACTTAAAAAATTTCCTGTGTGTATGTTTACCACATGCCGGAAATACCGGGTGAATATTCATGCAGGCTACCAAACTGTCTTCATGTTTATTCAAGTCTAGAGAAGAAAATGGCCATCTGCAGACTGTTGGGCGAGGTTTGGGCAGGCATTGCTACTGCGCATGGGGGGGGGTACTGTTGTAAAACAATGTCAAAGGTAGGGGCAAATTACTTAGACAAAATGGAAGTTGTGGGAATAATACATGCTGAATAATGTTTTGGAGAAGAGTGAGGTTTAAGGAAAGGCAGGAATTGAGAAATGTATGTAATGTTGGATTGATGATAATTCTATAATTAATACAGAATTTTTATATATATATATATATATATATATATATATATATATAAAGTAATTCTATAAGAGAATATATGTGATGTATATGTTTGTAACTGTGAGCATGTTAACATGGATTGTTTTGTTTTATATAAATGTATGTTGGCGTATATCTCAAGTGTTAATTCAAAGGAGTTAAAAAAAGGAAAACAATAATATATGTAAATAGAATAACAGATAAGCTGTACCTTGTTACAAGTTAACTTACGAATCTAGAACATTAAGTTGGTATACAAGAAAAAGAGGTCAAGATTCTGACCTATATTTAAAATAATAATACACACATAATTTTATAAGAAATACATCAGAATAATGAAGAATATTAAAGCTTTGTAAAGAAAAATGGGAAGGAGGGTTTCTTTACCAGAATAAAAGTAGAGCAAAAGATAGGGTTCTTAAAGATGGGGAACAAATGAAGGCTAGGCAGGGAAGATTTAAAGTAGTGAGAGGTTGCTGTTAGTGCAGGAGAATACACAATTGCAGTACATATTCCACCAAAAGCCTTTCATCAGGGATGTGTGGTAGTGGCTGGAGATTCAAATACTGCAGGAAAAAAGGAAGATATCTTTGGATGGCAAATATATCATAGAATACAAGATGAGAACAGATAATTAAAGAAATATTTGCATGCATTGGACTCACTGGTTAATGAAAATAAAACAGAATAAAGGGTAATATATACTTCTTTCTGTAATATATTGAATATTGTCCTTGGGCAAGATTAGGTGGATGTTATATATCAAAAGAATAGTGTAACATGTTGTAAGCCATGAAAACACATCCTTTGACAGTATCAGACCATACCTACACAAGTTAAAATTGTAACCAAATAAACATCTTTTGTGACAAACAATCACATATCCCAGTATTTATTTGGGAAAGGAAGATGTTTAGTGACTGGGTAGATTAGACTTTAAGTGACATTCTACTAGATTTGCATCAAAGTAGTAAAGAGCTTGCAAAGGATTGAAGTAATTCTAAACTGAAGATTAGAGATATGATCACAATGAAAACAAATGAGATGTGGAATAACAGCCACAGTAGTTATTTAGAGGGAATAAAAGTAAGGGATTTAAAGAAAAAGAAAAAGTGGAGCACAAAAGATTGAGAAGCAACTGAAAAAATCTAGTATGTCTGTTCAAGTGTATTTAGAAAATATGAATGAACATAGCGCAATGGCTTTAACATAACTATTTTTGACAGTAACCCTAGAGCAACCATATTGTTGGATCAATGTCTGAGGCAAGAAAAGGTTGAAAAGTATGATAACTAAAATAGGAATTATAAAAATGGAAGGGTAGAAATGGATCCAAGAAAATACGAATATAATAATAAATTATTGCAGTACACTAAATAGACATAGATATTAACAGCAACACAAGTGGAACATACATGAAACAATTACAGCTTCTTTGATTAAGTAGAAAGGTAGTTATTAAGATAAAAAATAGTGGTGTTTGAAATTAATGAAGCAGTGAAAAAAATGAATACAAAGAAAACCTCTGGAAGTGATGGAATTCAAATAGAAGTGTGGAACAAGAAATAATGAAAATCTGGCTAGTATTATTTAACAACATTTTTATAGCTTCATAGTTAAGTACTAGGCTGGCGGCCCTTGCAGGTCATTTTAAGCCTAGCCAGTTTCTCTTTTGTGCTCAAAATAACCGATCCCATTTGGTTATAGATTGATCTTACCCATCCCATGGTCAATAATTATATATTATCCCTAATGATAATAACTGGGATCATACCATAGATAATTTGAAGGGACTCATGCATGGGATAAAGCATTCAGGAGCTGCAGTCCTGGGGTAAATGTTCTGTTTCACATTCATAGGTCTAAGTTATGGTTGAATATGGGTAGATTAACTTTGTTTCATGTGGATGGGGAGTAAGTTCCATAGCAGCGGTATCCTCTATGAGATATATCTGTCCCTTCAAATCATTCTGTTGATATTGCAGATGTTTAGATCCCTAGACCAGCAAGTCAGTGGCATCAGAAATTCTTGATGCGCAGTAAATCTATCAGTAGTGGGTCAGTGGGTGCCTTGTATGCCAGACACAGGTCACCTCTTAGCAGTCTGTAGGATGCCGACTATAGTAACAGTTTTGAGTTAGTCCATGTAGTCATGTTGTTTAGGCCTTGCATCCTTTTAGTAAGGTATTTCTGTGGATGTTCCAGTTGCTGCATACGTCCGGACAAATACATGCCAAAGGGTGCATTATGTTCAATGACTGGCCTAATGAGGGCTGAGTAAAGATGGACAATGACATTCCAAGATCTAAACACAATTCCTTTGTTTATAAGCTGTGCTATACAGTAGGACTTTCTTACAACAATGGACATGTTAGTCAAAAGTTAGTTCACTGTCCACATAATTTCCCAAAACCCCAGACAACTGGGTCAGCTCTTTGGGGGTATTGTCAGTCTGGTATTTCCCTGGGATAGATGACTTCCCAAAAAGATACAATAACGCATTTTTTAACATTTAGTTTCAGTCCATGATTTTGGTACCAGTTATTTATATAGGACAATAGGATATACAAGTCATATGAGGATTCAATGATTGCTCCTAGCTTGCAGTCATCTGCAAACATGGTCAACCAGAGCCCTTTGGCATTAGCCTTTACTTCAGAAAAGTAGATGCAAAACAGAAGAAGTGCTAGCAAAGAACCCTGGGGGACTCCAAAGGAGACTAATCTCTTTGAGGAGGTAGCTTCCCCTATTTTGATTATCTGCATCCTATCTGTGAGCCAGTTGACGGGTGACATGTACTGTATATATTTTTTTAAATAAGAAACATCTTTACTGAATTATCACTAATGACATACAAAGTCATACTTTTATATAAATGAAAAACTATATTGACATATTTTGGTTGCAAGCATTATACATCGCATATAGTCTTCTGTACAGTCATTGTCAGTCAAACATTACATAGCTCATTCACTTCCTGCCTTCCCTTAAACCTCATTCCTCCTCCAAAAAATTATTCTGCGTTTATTGTTCCCACAATTCTCATTTATTTCTATGTAATTTGCTCTTGCCCTTTTCCAAATATCCCACTTCCAGTTATTTTACTTCTGTTACTATATTCACTAGTTCTAGTACAGTTGGTTTAGATTTTGATTTCCATTTTCTACTAATTGATTTTTTTTTTGGCAGCCACCAGCATTAAACTCAGCCAGACCTTACTATGTCAGGCAATTCCAATTTTGTATCACAACTCAAAAAATAATTTCCTTAGTCAAACATTTCCAAGCAAAAATACTAAATCTTCTAGACTTTGTTGCATATTTGGGAGCCATACATATACCCAACCCATTGTTTCTTTGTGAATTGCTTATCCAGTCTCTCTTCCCAATCCTTTCTAACCTCCTCTGATTTATTCCTATATGTATCATGCAGTATATTTTATATTCCTACTAATTATCCTTTTTTAACAACAGCTTCTGTTCTAGATTCTACTAAAAACTCTACCAGTGCTGATCCTACTTCTTTCTCTTTGCCTATACTGTGATATTAATCCTTGATAGGGAAGGCAGATTCTAGCCTGCAGTCCATATGTATTCTTGGCCTCTTCAAATTCTACTACCTTTCCCTCTCCATTTATTTGCTCCCAATACCGTGGTTCCTTTGCTAGTTTTCTCAAGTAAATTCGAGCCCCCTCTTACCTATTCTCTGTATCCCTAACTGTAGTTATCTCTATCAACAGAGTCTCCTTTCTCCATTCCTGTGTTGGTCTGAGTTTTAGAATACTTTCTGCTATTTTATGAATATAGTATTCTGTATGGTTATTGTTATTTTCCTTAATAATTTCCATCCAAAATCTCAGTCTCTCCTTATTTCTTTAACTTCCCCCCATTTCTCTATCCGCCCTTTTCATTTTGAATTATAACTTTCTGCTTGTGCTATGTATAGCAGCCTTAACCATGTAGCTCTAGAATACCCCTTCAAATCAGGTAATCCCAACTCAATGTATCCCACTTCACTCTTGCTCTGTTCCCCTCCCAGATAAAATCCTTTAACTCTGTATTAATTGCTGTGCACAACTTCTCCTCTGGTTGATAACAACATGCCTGACGTGTACAAAACTAAAGGGACTAAAACATATTAACTGCTTTTATTTTGCTGTCTATATCCATAAAACAGAGCTTGCGGTTTTTCAGTGTTTGTTTTATCTTTTGTTTAGTCTCTTCCCACATATCCTTAGCTGCCTTTTAACCCATATTTAATTTCATCATGTCCTCATAAATATGGACATTGCTGAACCAGTTCGTGTGTGGGTACAGTTTACAGCTATTGCCTTTACTTTAACTTCATAAATTTTTGCATCCAAAAAGACTTGAAACTGTCTCGGAATATTCAACAGCACTGAAATGTAATTTTTTCTGGTTTTATCAGGTACAAAATAATATCATCTGCAAATAAAGCCAACCTTTCTTGATTACCATACCAAATGTATCCTTAAATTTCTGAGTCCTTTATTTTCTTTGCCAATGGTTCTAAATATAAATCAGACAACAAAGGGAAAGAGGACAACCCTGCCTGGTTTCTGTTTTCAAACATAACTTATCAGGGAGGAACCCCCCCCCCCCCACTTTAATTTTCATCTCTGAGCCCTCATAAATCCTCCTAATTAACCTATGTAAAGGAATGCAAAGGTTTCCATTGACCTCTTCATAAAATTTCAGCTTACTCTATCAAATGCTTTCTCTCATCAAGACCCACCAACAAGTGTTATTTTCTTACATACTGTTTCTATCTTGATTATCAGTTTTCTGTTAATGTTGTCAAATGTTTGCCTTCCCTCCAGAAAACCACATCGATCTATAGGACATGGGGTCATTTGCATATATCCCATGTTGCCTCTAATGCAATAGGTTTCAAGGTATCACACAGTGAAAAGTCTAGTTTGGCTAGATTTTTCTTTTAGTTTTTTTTACTGACTAGTTGTTCTGTGTGACCTTGATACTCATTGTTTTGGATTGTTAGTTGGGATATTTTGCAGATACCCCAATGATAATGGACATCAGTTGGGTATGACAATCCTGTGTTTCCAAATCTTAGGCACACATTCTACTTATGGTGTGCTGATAAGGTTATAAAAAGGCTGAAGCATGCATGTCCACAGTTAGTTGGGTTTGGCTTTATTGGCCTGAATTTGTCCATAGCAGACTTGAAAAGAAAGAGTCATGGACATTCAGAATTGCCATATAGCTGACATACCTGCTGTCCTTATGGGGTCATTTGCATATATCCCATGTTGCCTCTAATGTAAGAGGTTTCAATGTATCACACGGTGAAAAGTCTAGTTTGCCTAGATTTTTCTTTTAGCTTTTTGCTAAGAAAGATACAAAAGAAAATGTAATGAGCATTTGGAAAAGAACGGACAAGGAACTGAGATTTTGGGAGAAGATGATAAAAGGAGATCAGGTAATAAAATGGGATGAAGCTAAACAAACTTCAGGGTTATTGAAGTCTGATCAATTTGCAAATACAGATCTAATGTTTAGGTTGAAGGAAGATATACAGGGGCCAGATAGTAATTTTTTTAAAAACATAAATAGCAAACATTATAATTGAGGATGGAACAGGAATGGCAGACCAAAAAGGAGTAACAGGTAAAGCATATACAGTAAGGCAATATTAGATGTGAGAAGACAATACAGTACATTTAATAGCATGTAGTCAACAGTTAAAGATATTACAGGTGAGCTGTAGAGAAAAACATTTATTTCTAGATACGCAACTAAATTGAAAAAAAAAAATTTTGAATGGAAATGTTTGCACAAACAATTCTTTACCTCATATGAAGCTTGCAAAAACGTTCCTACAGACAAGAGGCATATGTTGGAAATTTGATAGTTCAGGAAAAGGTTTTTGGGCGAATATGCTTTGGGAATGCATATAGTTGTTTCACAGTGAAAATTAATTAAACAGTATTCTAAGTTTTATAGTTGGAAGAGAATTTAACCTCACTCTAGAGATGCTTTTGCTGAGCTGGTATAAAATAACATGTACTAAAGGGGTAAAAGATTGCTCTGTTTTGATACTGTTGATATTGGATAAGAAAGTCATAACTAGAAAATGAAAACCAAAGACAAGCCATCTATAAGAGAGGTAGAAAAAGTAAAATATGGAAATGAGAACTACCAGATATCAGAAATAGAACTCCCTAGTAAAACAAAAATGGGCTGCATGGAATTCTTTAGTGGACATTGAGTTTGAAGAGGATATTGACACTGAGCAAAGCACCTAAGCTGTACATCTTTGTAGTAAAGTGAACTATATTACAAGGCATTAAGCCAGTGATCCAATTGCTGAGTTGTAATATAGTGAAAAATAAAATTATATAACCATTAGTTAATTCCTGATCTCAGATTATGCTGTAAATAGTTAACTTATGAGTTTAATTGTTTTTGTTAAAGGTACAATATTAAATTGAATTTGACATTAAGACTAGATAGAATAGATGTATGGATTTATATACTTCATTGCAAGTTGTTGAAAATTAAGTGTTAGCATTGATTATCTGACATAAGTTTTTTAGTATTGTAGAAACTGAAAATGGTTGTATCAGCAATCAGTGCCGAAATAATAAGTGCACCATGGGGATTGCTTATTATGTGAAACTGAAAATGTGGTAATCAATAATGATATTATATTAAAAAAAACATTAGCTGTTAACAAAAGAAATTAGTGGAGAAACTAATGAATAAGACCATAGTATATAATATGAAACCTTATCAGCAGATTCCAGCTAGTAAAGTAATGAAGAATGCCTGTATGGAGACAGACAGAGAAACACCCATAGTGATTAATTCACTAGGTGAAGACAGGGAACCTCTATAAGGTGAAAACAGAAGGTTAATTAGAAAAAGAATGCTAGCAAATTTTGAATTGAATGATTTATAATTTGTTTTAACTGATCTATCCATCCAAAGTGAACGCTTACTTTCCCAGTGCTGTACTGGCCTCCTGAGCAGAACCTGTACTAACACTCAAAAGAACCAAAGTTTTGTCCTGCCGTGTGTACATCATTCCCTGGTGTACCCTGCCTTGAGATTTCCTGAATTTCCTGACTGTTGACATCCATCTAAAGCAAACACTTGCTTTCCCAGTGCTGTACTGGTCCCCTGAACCTGTACTAACACTCAAAAGAACCAAAGTGTATGTACCTTTTTAGAAGGTTGTCTGCACATCCAATAGCAATATTGTAATACTATGTGTGCATGTTAGCAGCCTACCGCAGAGCCCACTCAACCTGCTCTCTCCAGTCCCTTACCCCTCGTAGGTGCCTAGCCCGCCTCTGCTGTTAACTGATCTGTCTACTAGATGGCAGCATTAACTTACTTTTAAATACTTTTATTGTAAAGTAAATCAAGCTACTGCATATTTGTCTCTCTCCTACTTGCTCTATTGCCCTGCCCTACCTTCTGTAGCCTCCCTTCTCCCCCCTCAATCTCTCTTAGCAGAACTGCACCTTACTCCTGAGCCTTGCTGCTCTGTGCTTACTACTCTCCTCAATGATTGTTCCTCGCTGACTTGCTCTTCCATTTCCTTGTTTCTGACCCGCTCCGTTCGCCCTGCGGCTCACTCCGCTCCCCTACCCTACCCCCAAATCCCACCCACCCCAGTGCTCCTACATTTATTCTCCTCCTAGCATCCCTCCCTCCCTCTCTCCACCAACCAATCCTCAACACTTTCCCTCCACCCCACCTGCCTCTCACTACCTCACCCCTTCCCTCCTAAGTTCCTTAACCTCATCTCTATTACATCCAACAGGCCCCAGTTATCATGTACTCTCCTACTCCTAAAACCTTTATTTCCATATCCATCCTCATCCTTCTTCTACTTCCTCTATACCATGCCACCTCCTATACTCACTTCCATCTACACCCTCCACCTCTGCCTCCCCACCTCCCCCACACAACAACTTCCACAACATCTCAGCCTCTTTAGTTCCCTCCCACCCTTCCCTCCTCTTCAAAGTAAAACTTCTCCCAATCGCTGCTAAATACTACAAACCCAGACCTTTTCATTACCAGACACTTCTAACTAAGTATAAACCAAAACAACTTATTCCTTATCTCACTTACCTCTGCTTAGCCAGTGACATTCACCCTAATCCAGGACTAAATTTCTCTCCTACTAACCACACTAGCTCCCACAATAATTCCACCAATAAATACCTCACATTACTCACCATCAACGTCCAAAGCCTAAAAAATAAAACAACCCACTTTCATGCCTGGCTCACTCAAAACTCACCTGACATTGTAGCCATCTCTGAAACCTGGCTAAAACCTCACATAAGTGACTCTGAATTCCTTCCCCCTGGATTTCAATCACTTTGATCTGACCACCTAAGTACTCGAGGTGGCGGTGTCACACTAGTCTACTCCAACCAGCTGTCCTTTACTCCATATTGTAATCCTATCTCTTATTTCAATAATGCTGAACTTGTAGCAGGCCTTCTAACAATTAACAATCATAAAAGCATCTGCTTCATTTCCCTCTATATTCCTCCAGGTAACAACACCAACACCCCGGAAGACATCCTGTCCTGGGTCTTCTCAAGTATTAAACTGGAAACCTACATATTGGGTGATGTAAATATAGACTGGAACAAAATCAACAACCCTAACCCCACCATGGCAATCAATCTATTTAACTACACTCAACTTACTAACATCATCACTAGACCCAACAAAACCAACCCCCCCCAGGCTCCATACTAGACTGGATCCTAGTATCTCATCCCAATAAAGTGATACAATCTGATGTCATACCAGACCTATTAGGAGACCACCTCCCTGCCTTCACCCATCAAGCTTCCCTCACCCCCCCCACACTCCCACCAGTTTATCCACACGCAGAACCTCTCTAACTTTAACCCTACTACTTTCTCTGATTCATTCAGGAATACAAATTGGAACTCCCTGAAAACTCTTCCATTAGACTCAGCCATTGACTTTTTCAATTCAACTTTCTTAAATGTCCTTAGCTCCCTAGCTCTAGTAAGAACAAAAAGAGTAAAAACTAAGACCACCCCGTGGCTTACCAAAGACACCAAAAAGATTATGCTACAAAGAGATAAAACCTGGAAAACATACCTCCAAACTAAATAACCAGACATCTTACTTAAATGCAAACAACTAAGAAACATTGCCAAAAAACAAGTTATCAAAGATAAAAAGTCCTACTACATCAAAATGCAAACAAATCATGCAAAAAACAAACCCCAAACAATTTTGGAACTCTATCAACTCTCTCCTTAAGCCAGGTACTAAAAACAATCCCTGCCCCGACACCAGCAAATCTGACCTTGAAATTGCCTCACTATTCAACACCTTCTTCACCACTTCTATTAGCTAACCAAGACCTTTACCAACAACAACCCTCAACCCCACCCCAACCAGACATCCTCTCCCCCCTACTTTCAAACTCAAACCCATCTCCACCTACCAAATAAAGAAACTACTCTCTAAACTAAAGCCTTGCTCCAATGCCCCCGACAACATTCCCTCCTCCTTCTTAAAATAGCCTCCGATGGTATTGCTCTCCCTATTAGCATCCTGATCAATAGATCCCTACTTGAATCCTATGCACCCAAACTGTGGCACTCTGCATATATTCTTCCACTTCACAAGGGTGGAAAAAACTGTAATGTATCTAATTTCTGCCCCATAGCCATCCTTTCCCCTCTCTCTAAATGCCTTGAAAAATGCATCCACCTTCAGCTCTTGCCATTACTTACCAAACACCAGCTACTCTCTTCTACCCAACACAGCTTTTGCCCAGGACATAGTACCAACACCGCCCTTCCCTCCTTCTTACATACTGTCAATTTAGCCTGTGACTCCGGTAATTTAGTATCCTCAGTTCTGCTGGACCTATCTAAAGCTTTTGATACCATCTCCCACACCCACCTTCTAAATCATCTGTCTAATCTCAATGTCTCCCACAAAACTCTCTCCTGGTTCTCCAGCTATCTTTTCGACAGGTCCCAGGCTGTCAAATGGGGCCAGGGCACCTCCACCTTCTGTCCTACCCCCACTGGAGTACCCCAAGGATCCATACTTGGCCCATTTCTATTCAACATCTTTATTAACGACTTTTACAAGGCCATAGCCAATACTAAAATTGTTCAATATGCTGACGATTCTACTTTGATCTGCTGTGCCTCCAACTTAACAGATCTCCAACTACTGACACAAACAGCCTTCTCAACTACCGAAAACTGGATGCTCCAAAATCACTCTCATTAAATGCTAACAAAACTAAAATCCTTCTATTCTCTCCTAAGTCCTCCCCTATTGATAAAAACTCATTCCAAATAACCAGCCATAACTCCATTTTAGAGATCGTTCCCTCCACCAAACTTCTTGGTGTAACCATTGATGAACACCTAAAATGTAATATTCACATCCAGCTAAACATAAAGAAAACCCACATAAAACTCTGCCTACTTTATAGAAACAACCACTTCCTCTCTCCTGCTACCAGATTAACTCTTGCCACTACCTATCTCCTTCCCTCTCTACTGTATGGCACCCCTCTGCTTACTAATTTATCCTCCTCACTGTCCTCCAAACTAGAAGTATGTTACAATAAAATCTCCAGATTTGCTACCAAAGCCAAATCTTCCTCTCATCACTGTTCCTCCCTTCACTCATTAAACTGACTTGAACTCCATAACCAGCTTGACTTTCTCCAAATCATGACTGCCTATAGACTACTATTCCTACCTACCAAGTGCCCTGCACTATCCAATATCCTACAACCATATACTCCCCATAGAACACTTAGATCTACCCACCAAAACCTAATTACCATCCACAAACCCAAGCGCCCAGCTGGTCAACTTCTGCTTTCCTTCACCTTAGCCAAAAAATGGAATGCTCTTCCCTCCACTCTTAGGACCTGCGATAACCTCGAAAACTTTAAAACTCTTCTTCATTCTCACCTTTACTCAAACAGGAAATGCAACTGTACTCTTCACCCTATACCTCTCAAGGTCTCCTCCACTTTTACACCTAGCTAACCTTGCTCATTTGTATTATGTATAAATAACTATACTGTAAAATCTAGCCTCAAGGCCATTTGCCTGTCTTTTACACCTAAACAAAATTGTAATTGTTTGTTTTTTCATGAATGCTACCTGCTCATTTGTCAATAATGCAAAGTTTCTTAGTAATTATTCATGTAACTATGTGTTGTTGGAGATTTTCTCTCTGGGCCTCCACTGAAAATGGGCTCCCCGAGCCCAGTGAACCACCCCGGTCATCAAACTGGAATAAATAGATAAAATAAATAAATATATGTTTATAACTTTAATTAGCATTTATCATCATAGCAGTTCTTAGATATGTTGCTATTTGTTCCACTGTTCTGTTTTGAACTGATAAATCAATTGCTGCCATGTGGCCCCAGATCATGGCTGAAAAGGGTCTGAGGATGAATTTATTTACCAAGTTATCAAATATAATAAAAAAATATATAAAATGATACTTTGATGATTACTCATGTGTGCTACTCCTAACCCTACCCCTAATTCCAGCTGTAATTGTAATACTACATTTTATGTTCAAAGTAAGTACTGTTGGTCCATTAGTAGGCACAGACTGATGGAGCCCTTACTGTGGCTCAAGTGACTGGATATGAATAGCAGTCGCAGCTCTGGAAGAGGCAGGCAGGGATGGAAAGAAATTAATGGGCATGGACCACTCACCCCTACCAGAGCATGGGAGGCATTTGCATGCACTTGTGGGCACATTTGGTGGTACAGTATCTCTGTGGACTCTGGGAAGACAACCTCTCATTCTCTGAGAGGAGGATCAGGGCCACCTAGAGAGAACACCCTTGCAGATGTGAGGGGACATCCTCCATGGATAGCCCATTGCACACATTCAGCTAGATGCTAGGGAGGGGTGTGCAGTGGGTGAAATGGAAAAAAATATGAATTGCAGCTGATGGCTGTCTAAATGACAGTCCGCCGTGGTCAACTCTCACCCTGGAGGAGAATGAATGTGTCAATTGGTTGGAAAGGTACTGATGAGCAACAAGCAGTTGGAGTAAAAATGTGAAAAAAAGCAATAAACAGAGTTCTGATTATTCAGAGTGAACTTGCTCTAAGTGCCTCTTGCCCATGTAATTGGTATATATAGTCACTCTTATGAGCTGGGTTTAATATTCTGCAGTATTTTGTATCAGACTCAGTCTTAAGCTCATCTAAGATGTATGCATTGGCACTAAGGTAAAGTAATTTAGTGATATTGGATAAATGTTAATGTCTGCCTCTTAAGAACACATCTTCTGAGCAGATTTTTTAAAGATAGACACACATTAAATGCATGACTAGATAAACAAATCCATAGCAAGGAGTAGGAAAAGGGGTGGCTGTCCCAGGGGACACTGTTAGGGGACATGCTTGTCTCTGTAGAAGAGGTGCTGATCTGCCACTGCAAACTCATTTAAGCCACCACAATTGTAAGCTGGGCTGCTTTAGTGACACTCAGGCATGGAGTAATTGCTGTTGTGGGCTTGGTCAGCAATTTATAACTGATGTTTTGTGGATATGCAGGAGGTCCATCAGAGTGGGGTCTGATAATGCCCTGTATGCCAGGCGTAGATCTCCCCTCAACAGTCTGTAGGAGATAGAATACAGGGATAGGGACTTGAGGTGGTCTGCATAGGACATGTTACTTATGCCCTGTATTCTTTTAGTGAGAAACCTCTCTGGACATTCCAGTTGTTGTATATGCCTGGTTAAGTACATACCAAAAGGGGCATTGTACTCAATGATAGGTCTGATGAATGCCGAATACAGAGGAACAATGACCTCCTTGGACCTAGATGCCATACCTTTGTTTATAAGTTGCACAACATAGACTAATTTCCTCACTACTTTAGACACTTGATGGTCAAAGGCTAGATTACTGTCTGTGTGTGTTGCCAAGTCCCTGACTACTGGGTGAACTCTTAGGGGTGTGTTGTCAATATTATAGTCACCAGGGGTGGATGACTTTGTGAAGGATACTGTTATGCATGTTTTGGTATTTAGTTTTAGTCCATGGTTCTGGCACCAGTTGTTTGTCTGTGTCAGCCCTTCCGGGAGAACATTTGTCTTGATGAGGGATTCAGTGACAGCTCTTAATTTGCAATTATCTGCAAATTTAGTCAGCCAGAGGCCATTGACATTGGCCTTGACTTCAGAGAAGTAAAGCCAAAAAGGAGCAGTCCCAGGACCATTCCCTGAGGGACCCCACTTGTGACTGGCCTCTTTGTAGGGGTGGACTCCCCAATTCTAACTTCCTAGGCCCTGTCTATGAGCCAGTTGGCTATCCACCAGGGGACATAAGGGTTTGTACCTAACCTCTTGAGTTTGTCAACAATGCCCAAGTGGTGTACTGTATCAAATGCCCTGGCCCGGTCAAGGTGAACAGTTTGTCCCTTATCCATTGCTTTGGTGACTTTCCTCAAAGAAGTCCACCAGGGTGAGTATATATGACCTGCCCTTGATAAAACCAAATTGGGTTGGGTCCAGGGTCAGGAGGCTAAGTATGTCATTACTGATAATTTCAATGATGATTCTTTCCATGGCTTTGCATATGAGACTAGTGTGACATATGGGTCTGTAGTTTCCAGGGTCTGTAGATGGCCCACCTTTATGCAGAGGGCTTACAGTTGCTGTTCTCCTTTCATGATGCATGAAGCCTGTTTGGAGGTTACAGTTAAATAGCAATTACTGTGGGCATGATAGGTCATGTTTCATGCTGTTTAGAAGGCATCCTGGGATATCATCTGGGCTCACTGATGCAGTGTTCTTGGCCTTAGAGAGAGCATTTAGGACCTGTTACATAGTGATAGCAGGGTGAGTTGTATGTGATGGTATTTCCTAAGGGAAGCTCGAGGGGAAGAGAGGGGTAAAGTTGGAGCTGAATTTGTTGGCCAGTAGGTTTGCTATATCTTCTGGCTTAGTACAGGTGGCTCCATTTACAATGGGTTCTCTACACAATTATGTACTGTCTTTGAGGTTGGAGGTATAGCTAAATAATGCTTTGTGGCTGTTTCTGGTCTGGGAGACCAGAATTACCTCAAATTTGGCTTTGGCAGACTTTATTTGTCCACTGAGTTGTTTTTCTAGTTTGAGGAGAGTGCTTTTATCCTGGTGGGTGCTGCACCTCCTAATTTTTGCCATGACTTTCTTCCTTCCGTTATACAGCCTATTGATTTTGTGATAACACCAGGGTGGCTTGTTAAGTTAGTTCTGTACTTCTTCCTGGTGGATACAGCTTCCTCTTTGCAGCTATTAACATGCTTGTATAGGATTTCTTTGAACAGTTCTGCATAGGCAGCAGTGCTCGCAAGGTTTATGGGGGCTTGCAGTTTTTCCAGGTTATCACTTAAGTGCAGGAAGTTAGCCTTAGAGTAGCTTCTGAATATTCCAGAGTTAGCTGGGGTTCCATGTTTTATTTTTACTTCAAAGAACATCATGTTGTGGACTGGCCTTACCAGAGAAGACATTACACTAGGGGGTGTGCAGCACTCTCCTATATTAGTGAGGATCAGATCCAGTATGGTTGCACCTCTGATTGGTGTATTGATTGTTTGGTGCAGAGAGTTTGTATTTACAAAATCCAGGAATCTCTGTGTCTGTACATGTAGTGTCATATAGGATTCATAGTTAATAGTGGGGTAATTAAAGTCCTCTGTGAACATGATATTGGGTTGGATGGTGAGTGTTTCCAATAAGTTTAAATACGTGGTATAGGTTTTCTGGGTCATACAGGGAGACCTATAGCTTGCAAGGAAGTGGTATTGAATTTTGCCTGTGGTGATTTGAGCATGGAGAAGCTCAAGTGCATTGTCCTGTTTGACCAGCCTTGAGGTATATTTATTTTACCTTCACCTTTAGTCCCTGTCTGTGTAGTAGCTGGTCTAAATGTTGAAGGCATTATTACTTTGCACTATCGATGTGCTCTCCATGACTTTAAATCATGTCTCAGTGACTGCACAGACATCAACATTCTCTAGGGAGAAGAGAGCTTCTAGGGATTAGAGTTTTTTGTTTAGACTTCTAGCATTGAGCAGTAATACCTTTAGATGTTCTTGGTTTTGATTTATGTTGGAACTTTCGTTTTGGCATTGCCTAAAATAGGCACTGTGGGGAAGACAGTTTTAGCGAATATTTGAAAGCCTAGAGGGGAGAGGTATAGACTATCCCTGGCAAAGCAGCATGGTCTGTTGACCATCTCCTTCCATGCTGACAAATATTGCACCCCCTTAGAATGATTCCAGAAACTAAACCAATTATTAAAGTCAATCATCTTTTGTTCGTGTTGCGACATCATCCGTGGAGAAGGTAAACTGCTGCTCAGTGCTAGGCTCATACCAGTCTGGGACATATATTCCAAGAGCTACATGATGTCTCTCTTCATATAGTCAAGGGAGGTATGTCTCGGGTCATTTACACCCATATGGACTATGACTGAGTCATACTGGTACTTGGTTCAATGACCCGAGTACATGTATAATGTGATGGATCCTAGCTCCTGATAGGATATTGACCGTGACTTTCTCCTTACTCATCCTGGTGAAAGGGACATCAGTGTGTTTCAGAATAGAGTCCCCAATGACCAGAATGTTGGATTGTGTGGTGGGTTGACTTATGGGCTTAGAAGTAGAGGCTCCATGAGATGTGGCTGTATGTGTTGATGTGGGTGTTGTTTTAAAAGAGTACATTCGGGGCTGCTGAGGGTATTTGTTATGTGTACTTCATCTAGGAGGTCTTTGAGGGTTAGGAAGGTTACATTTAAGTGCCTCAGCATATGTGGGTCTATGTGTCTGCTTTGAAATGTGTGTGATAGGTGTAGTGTGTGTACTTCTAACAACCTTATTGACATGAGGAGTACTTTTATGTGAGAGCTTTGCCTGCACTGACATTGTGTAAATACATCTCTTACATACTATACCAATTTGTTTGAGAAGTAACTGGTTGTCAGTAAACATGATGCAATTTCTGCATTGCCTCAGGATGTCCGTATCTACCAAGTTGGTAATGGAGATAGTGGGAAAGTTCATATCCATGGTAACAGACCCTTTTTTATTGATTAGACAGTTGGAGTGCGAATATAAAGCAGTGTCAGGAGTATCCAGTTTGCAATTCTGAGATCAATGCTTGTCACTGCAAACTAGTTCTCCTGTGTGTAACTAGATATTGGTGAAATTTTGATTGTGATTTTTACAGGAAAAATGTCACTCAGGTGCCTGTGTCTCTACAAGGCACTTCCAAACACTTGAGGGGAAACTAATAAGTAGACCCTGATGATTTACAGATGAAGTATTTATGCAGATATTCTGAAGATGTTAGAAACAAATCAAGTAGTACATACTGAAAAAAGAATTATCTAGTCAAGAATGATGAAAAGAAGGGAGTCATGTGAATGGCTACTGTGTGGCTACTACTAGTGCTGGTCTCGCCACAGCTTCATTCTACTGGGATACAATGCTCCTTTTCTTCTTCTCCCACTAGAAGCAAAATATTAGCACCTATCTCAAGATAAGAAGCAGGCTACAGCCTCCCTACCCAACAAGAAACAGTCAGAAATCAATGCACTCTGTTCCTTCACGTGCCAGGAGTAAAATATAAGCACAAATTCTAAGCTGGCACCAATGAAGAAGTTATTAGTCTTTATGGTGATCAGCAGTCTCCAGGAAATAATGTCCCTGTGCTCCTTCTCTCACCAGGAGTAAAATAGAAGCACTAATCCCAAGATTACTACCAAAAGGCAGAATGTGGGCTCTCCAATAATTTAATTGGTGGTCTTGGAGTAGATATTGCAGATTTTAAAGGTAAGATGGAAAATAGGTTAATATTCTGAGAGCTACAGTGTTCACTAAGCAGTTAGATATGAAAGAGGCTGTAACAAGCTTTAGCTATCTAAGTGGAGAGTCACTAATTTTAAAAGAGAAAAATAGATTGGAAGGGGTTGGCACTTTGTACTTTTGTTCTATGGAATACAGTGGGGTGGCCAATAAATTTAACCAGTTGACTGGGAGTGTTTTCACAAAATGATAATTTTGTGGTTACTCACAACACCCAATGAAAGGCGAGAGGGAAGGAGGTATGTGGTCAAATTAGCATAAAGGTCAGGCAACTAGGAAGGCAATTGAGATTAAAAACACAACATGGGAGAGGGTGGGGAAAAACTGAATTTCCGCGTGACTCACAAAAGACACAGCTGTGGTCTCTTCTAGTTTAATTTTGTAATCAATTAAAAACAGAATATAAGTAAAACACAGTGTAAAGAAAACCACTCACAATATACAAAATAGGAGAAGTCAGTAAAGTAATACAAGAAAGCAAAAATAAACTAACCTTTCCCTAACAACAAGTTGTGGCAGAGTATGGGTGAGCCTTTCTGTTAAAGCCTTGGAATGTTTTATTTTATCCTTTAAATAGAAGCTTTAGTTCCTAGCTTGAGATATAGAAACTTCCAAACAAAGATCCTAAATCTTCTAGACTTTGTTGCATATTTGGGAGACGTATATATATCCCCCTCCAATTATTTCTTTGTGAATTGCTTATCCATTCTCTCTTCCCAATCCTTTCTAACCTCTGTTTCATCATTATCCCTTTCCACTTTGAATTATAGGTTTCTGATTGTGCTATGTATATGTGTAGCTCTGAAATACCCCTTCAGATTGAGAAATCCCAAACTAACTTGTTTAATTTGAGGAATCCACTTATCCCACTTGACTCTTAACTATCTTCCCCTCCCAGATAAAATCCTTCAGCTCTTTATGAATTGCAATCTACAGCTTCTCCTCTGGTTGATAAAAATATGCCTGACCTGTGTATAAAACTAAAGGGACTAAAAACATTTTAACTGTTTGTATCTTGCTATCCATATCCTTAACTGCTACATGAGAATCCTTTTTAATCTACAATATAATCTACATATACTTCTAAGTACTTCATTTTATCATGTCCCATAAATAGAGATATTGCTGAACCCATTTGTGTATTGGTGCATAATTTACAGCTATTGTCTTTGTTTTTACTTCATTAATTTTGTATCCCAAAAAGATTTGAAACTGCCTCAAAATGTTCCACAACATTGAAATGTCCTTTTCTGGTTTTATCAGGTACAAAATAATATCATCTGGAAATAGAGCCAGCTTTTCTTGACTACCATACCAGTTATATCTTTTCTGAGTCTCTTATTTTCTTTGCCAGTGGTTCTAAATATAGTGGAAATAACAAAGGGGAAAGTCAAAGAGGATACCCCTGTTTGGTTTCTGTTCTCAAACAGAAATTATCAGACAGGAACCCACACACTTTAATTTTCACCACTAATCCCTCGTATATCTTCCTAATCAACCATATAATTTTATCAGGGAATGCAAATGCTTCCTTGCCCTGTTCATAAAGTCCCACTTTACTCTGTCGAATGCTTTCTCTGTATCAAGACCCACCAACAACAGTGGTATTTTCTTGTATTCAGCTTCCCTCTGAAACATCAATGTTCTGTTACTGTTGTCAAATGTTTGCCTCCTTTCCACAAAACCACATTGATCCATATCTATCAATTTTAGCATCACCTTTGTCATTCTTTTAGCCATTATATACATAAACACTTTATAATCATGGTTTAGGATTGAAATAGGCCTTCATTAAACTGGATCTGATGGTCTTTACCCCCTTTAGGTACTACAGCCACCACTGCTTTCTTCCAGGATGTTGGTGCTTCTCCTCCTCTTAAAATACTGTTAAACAAAACCTTCCAGATCTTTGTCAGTTTTTCCCTCCTAGCTTCCAAAGTTCCACAGTAATATCATCTATTCCCAGGGACTTTCCTGTGAATTGGTTATACATCATAATTTTTGTCTCCTCTCCTCCTATTTTAAACACTACTTTAATTTTATCCCCATTAGCTATATTTTCAGAAGAAATTTCTATTTTCTTTAATAACTCACAAATAATTTCCACTACCAATTCCTTAAATTCTTCTCTTTTCAACAGATAGGTGGAAAAGCACCAGTGTTTCATTTTTATTTCATTTCCCTGCTTTTTTGTTTTAGTTATTACTGTTGCGTGATCTGAAATCGTTATTGGATGCATATAAAAACTTTCAATTAAATGCTCATGTTCCTGTGAAATGTAAAATGTTAAGTAGTCCTGTCTCACCTTCATTCTTTATGTATGGGTTCAGAGCTGAATGTCGGCTCAGACTCGGCCTATTCACAAGCTGGAAAGCTTCTGATTGGCTCATGGCTAGAGGGTATCCCATAGTGCACCAGTAAAATCCCCAGATCCTGTTTGCCATGTAGACGAGTTTGGTTGTGCTTCACATTGGCTCTGGCTAAGTTTCTTCTTTATTTGGGTTTTTTAACTCTTATTGTTTTCAAAATTTAAACCAAGATAATCATATTATATTAGTTCTTCCTTTAGCGTTTTTGACTCCGTTTCGGTGCCATTTATACTATATTTTGGCCCCTTGGCCTTCTAAGTTAGTGGTATCCTGTGTGCTAGTTGTTTCAGTTTGGTTCAATGTTTAGTAGCAGGAAAGAGTTTATGTTTTCTTTGCTCCTTATCTTTCAACCAGGAATGGCTGAATTGTTTATTGCCAGTCAGACCTCATTATGTTTAAGTAGGAGAACTTTCCTGGTGGTCTCCCCTACATAGCTAGTTACCATTTCTATTACAGCTAGTTTAATTATTGGAGTGTGTCTGCATATTTTTAGTTATAATTGGTTTTCCTTTACAGCTTCCTTCTTCTAGGGAATATACTGCCTCTTCGGCTGCACAGATCTTGGGGCCAGCTCAGAGTGGTATTCAAGTCGCAAGTTTACTGTTTCCTTGGCTCCACAGTCCTCAGAACAGAAGGAGAGTAGTTTTTGGTGGTGCAGACAATTTCATCGGCTCCGATGCCTTTGGAGCCGACTTGGAGCAGTACAGCAAGTGAGTTAAACCATTTCATCGGCTCCATGGTCTCAGAGCCGACTGAAAGTGGTATCTCAGTTGTACTATTTGTCTCTCCGACTCTCTGGTCATGGAGCCATATGAGAGCAGACCTTTGAAGTTGCAGATGTTACGTACTCCTATCTTACCAACATTCTTTACGCATAGTCAGTCTCTTCGGCCCCGATGATCTCGGAGCCAACTTGGGGCAGTATTGCAAGTGATTTAATCCATCTCATTTGCTCCGTGGATTTCGGAGCTGACTGAGAGCGGTACTGAAGTTGTACTATCTGCCTCTCCGACTCCCGGGTCCTTGGAGCTGTATGAGAGCACACCTTTGAAATTCGTATATACAGCAACAATCACTTCCAAGGGTAACAGAAGAAATCCAAAAGCAAAACTGGTGGAAGACACACCTCGAAAATAAGAAGTTGACCATTTATTTGAATAAAATATAATAAAAATAATGCATTCCCAGTAAGCGCTTTCACATTCTACATGAATGCTTCATCAGACTGTTAAGGAAACACAGCAACAGCCACCTTTTAAATATCTTGTCACAGTTATTTCATAGCCAATCATACATTATTATTTTAATTGGTATATTTAAATAGCATCATGTGATCGTATAGTAAAATTTATTCCTTCAATTCAGTACTTATTCATGTGTCTGTTTAAAACTATTCTAAAATCAAAACACTATATTACCACCTAATCTCATCTAATGTACCTATCATATAAATATGTAAAAATATAAAGTATATATGAAAAAATATATATGTGTATATGTACTCAAAAAATACATATATAAAAAACACATGAAAACATATACATACAAAAAAAAACTTATATCAGCGTTTAAAAATACGTGTGATGTATAATCTAATATGACATTCCAATACTGGAAACATGGTACAGATGCTGAGCAACAACATGTGCAATCAGTTAATACCAACATTTGTAAGTACAAAATCTAACAACTTATCATACAATATACATTTCTAGCCTAACTATCATAAAGTGCTTGGTGCTTCATATTTATTACTATAAACTAAATTAAACATCTATCAATTTATAAATTTATTACCAACTGTCGAATTTTATTAACCTATCAATTTCATAAAAACTCTGTTTTGTATTATGTACCGTAATCAATAACATGCAAAACCCTCTTTTGTACACCACATGTTTTTTTAGAGTTCCATGGGTCATTAACATGTTATAAGTTTTTTTGTGGTATACAAAAGAGGGTTTTGCATGTTATTGATTACGGTCCATAATACAAAACAGAGTTTTTATGAAATTGATAGGTTAATAAAATTCGACAGTTGGTAATAAATTTGTAAATTGATAGATGTTTAATTTACTTTATAGTAATAAATATGAAGCACCAAGCACTTTATGATAGGTAGGCTAGAAATGTATATCTTATGATAAGTTGTTAGATTATGTACTTACAAATGTTGGTATTAACTGATTGTACATGTTGTTGCTCAGCATCTGTATCATGTTTCCATTATTGGAATGTCATATTAGATTGTACATCATACATATTTTTAAACGCTGATATAAGTATTTTAAGTATGTATATGTTTTCATGTGTTTTTTATATATGTATTTTTCGAGTACATATACACATATATATTTTTTCATATATACGTTATATTTTTACATATTTATATGATAGGTACATTAGATGAGATTAGGTGGTAATATAGTGTTTTGATTTTAGAATAGTTTTAAACAGACACATGAATAAGTACTGAATTGAAGGAATAAATATTACTATACGATCACATGATGCTATTTAAATATACCAATTAAAATAATAATGTATGATTGGCTATGAAATAACTGTGACAAGATATTTAAAAGATGGCTGTTGCTGTGTTTCCTTAACAGTCTGATGAAGCATTCATGTAGAATGTTAAAGTGCTTACTGGGAAAGCGTTATTTTTGTTTTATTGTATTTTATTCAAATAAACGGTCAACTTCTTATTGTCGTGGCATGTCCTCCACCAGTTTTGCTTTTGGACACCTTTGAAATTGCACTTATGTGGTATTATCCAGTGTTTACCTGGCTAAAACTGTCTTAATCAGCTCCACTACTCATGGAGCCGACGGGGAGCGTTGACGAGTTCGGTTGTGCTTTTTGGCAGTTTCCACTCTTAGTCAACAGAGGCTCCTGTTGTCTTGTGTGTTGCTATTCCAACAATTTCTGGTCGCTGTTGACAGTTAGCCTTTCCACTATTTATAAATTGTTGTTTTTGGCGGGGATCCGCTTGTGTTTTACTAGGACTGCAGCCTCCCTAATAGACTACCTGCTATTAGACATAGAAATTTATTATGTCATTTAGGTTTCTCCTGCGTGAGTGAGCTTTCCTTTCTGGTCTGTTTAAATTAGAAGACCTACCCCCTTTTTTCTCTACACTGGGCTAGGCCCATTTAAGTTAGAGGACCTAGTCCTCGTGTAACTCTTTCTGTAGGGCTAGGCCCATTTTAGTTAGAGGACCTAGTCCTCTTTCTTTCTTCTTTCCATCTCTCTGCATTTTTTGTGTGTGTGTAATAATGTCTAAGGAGAGTAAGGAGCATAAACCCTCCAAGTTCAAAAAGTGCATGAAATACTCCCGAAATATGTCTTTGACAAATGACCACAGTAGCCGTGTCTACTGCCTAGGGGCCATCCACTTGCAGGACACGTGCTTGTTCTGCCATGCTTTATCTCCTAGATTGTTACAGGAGAGAAAGAATAAACTCATACACAAGGGTCCATTGAAACCATCCTTTGAGGAAGCACTATCTAATCCTTCGGCTTCCTCTAAATTGGGGAAATCTAAATCTTCGAAAAGGCCTTCTCTGGCACCGGTTGGTGTCTCGGAGCCACCTTCAAAACAGTCTGAATTTGCCTCCTGGACTCCTCCGACTTTCGGAGCCGAAGGAGAGCATCATGGTGGTATCAGAGTCGGTTACAGGTATTTTGGAACTGTTCTCTGAACCTATTGATACAACAGTTGACTCTGCTACTCAGAGCCGGTCTGTAAGCTCCATACCGGTTTCCGTAACTATTAAGTCTCTGGTGCCCTCCAGGTCAAGATCCCCTACATTTATCCCCCCACATACCACAACCAATTGAGAGTACGTTTGGTAAGGTGGGGTTCATTATGAGTCAGTAGCCGGCTCCGCAGTCCATAACTATCCAACACTGACTTTGTAAGAATATTGGGATAATTTCTCAGA
This sequence comes from Protopterus annectens, assembly GCF_019279795.1. Lineage (NCBI taxonomy): Eukaryota > Metazoa > Chordata > Ceratodontiformes > Protopteridae > Protopterus > Protopterus annectens. The sequence goes on from NC_056745.1 coordinate 510,712,399, forward strand.
ACCGGTCTATTTATCCTTACTGTCCTTCTGACCAGAAGTCTCCCATACCTACGAGATGTGACTCCCTATCATGTCATACAGATGAATCGGCAAGAAGTGAAGAGTAAGTAGTCCTGACATCTTCAGTCTACTGCTTTACCTAAATATTGTTCGCTCCATTCCAGTCGGCAGAGTCTCTCTCTCTCTCTCTCTCACCAAGATAGTTGGATCCAGGTTAAATGGTGCCTCTGGTTCAACTCTTGGTTCCACTTGTCCTTATGATGGCACTGAGGCCAAGTCCCTATTCGTCATACTTGTGGCTGTCCTCTTGTCAAGAGGGTGAGAGGGTGCCTCAAGGTTTTTGCTATTGACTTGTTCCCTTGGGATTGCCTCTACCCTGTGATCCACTGAAGTTTTTTGTGGTGGATCAAATGTTGGGAGACTCCATACAACCAGTCTCCAGAAGAGTTATCTGTTTTTTCCTTCTGTCCATTCACCATGGAAAGGTCTTGGAGGATGGAGAGATAAGGCCAAAGTATTTTTCTGCTAAGTCCATCTTTGAACATTCCTCATGGACAAACACTAGGTAAAGAACTCTCTTATTCAGTGCTCACATACTCCTTGCAGTGGAGGTATGTTTTTTTCTGCTCCTTTTAGTCATGGTCTAGTTCAGAGGACACGTTGGACTTTATTCTAGAAGTCCTGGAGGCCACCACCTTGCCTTAGCAGTCTTCTCGGTGCTGTACTCTGACCTTGGTTTCACCATAATATCAGGGTGTCACCAATGTTATGGCACCTGTTATCTTTCACCGAAGAAGTTTAGCATTCCAGCTGTATTCCCTTTTTGGGTTGTCCCTTACCGCTTACCATGATTTTTATGCGCACAAAAATGCTCATATAGCTCCTTGAAGACAGACTTCTTCACTGGCCCATGTCATTCCTTTGGTCCCTTCAGAACCTCCCATAATGCCCTCCGGAATTCCCTTTGGTGTACATTACATGGGCAATTGACCAAGGGCCCTCATTTCTTTTTTGTACTGCAACTAATGATTCCTCGCAAATTCTATATGGGAGCATTTCCTTGGCAGGACTGTTCAAGGCATATGTAAATTTTTCTAAGCTCACCTACATATCAGTATTATAGAGATGAGAGCTATATCCCGGGTGTTGGAAGTATTTTCGTCCTTCTTCCCTCGTAGACTATTGCATTTCAGATAGGCAGCTTGTCGGTATTATGTTATATCAATAAACAAGGCAAAGCCTCATCTTAACCTCTCTGTCAAGAAGGTATGTGACTTGGGCATGAGCGTTATCTTCTCAGGTTTTTTTTCTGGTGTCCATGTTCATCACAGTGACGACTAGGGTTATAGCCCATTAGTCCAGCAAAGCTCTTCTGTTGCATCATGAGAGATCTCTGACAGCAAAACAGCGAAACAATTTTTTTTCGCAAGTGAGGTCACTCTTACTGCAATCCTTTGCTAATCCAATCAATGCTAAATGCAGCAGCCAAAATTTTTTCCCCTTCTTGCACGGTCTTTATTGTCTAAGGGTCTGAGCCAGTTTTACCTATAGGCAGACTTCAGGTCCCTTCTCTGTCTGTGATTTATATCCTGGTGTCTCATCATGAACTTTACACTAGGAGACTATATTATGTTAAATGGAAAATTTCTCCATTAGGATGGAGTAGTTTAATGTTCACCCCAATTACCTTCACTGCAGTAGCTTGGGTTTTCTTCCTGTTTGAGCTCCTTCTACAAGGAATTGACGGCTGCCATTTTGGGAGTTCGATTGGCAGTTATTTGAGTCTTCCTCTAGATGCCAAGATTCTAATTCCTGTCCAAGAACACACAGTCGCTGTAGCCCAAAGGTCTGCTCCAGAAACAAGCAAAGCAAATATCTGAAAACAAAGTGGAAACCGACCACCACAATAAATGGATAAGAATATTTAATGTAGAAAGATAAGCGCTTTCACGTGTACCAAGACACGCTTCTTCAGATCCTTACAACTGACAACTTTCAGCTCAAATATATATACAAGCCTTTCTAAAACAATCAATCTAATTAATCCAATTAAAACATGTACTTAAAAAATCATTCAGTTAAGAGTAACAATGAAAAAATGAGGATTGCTACTTGCATCTGAATGAGGAAGTTAAAAAAGTTAAAATTCCTGTCACTTATTGTACAGAATCCTACTTTAAGGTGCCATGCTTCATAATTTCCTGATCAAGAACCTGTGATCTCTTGAAATTAAAATTGCTGTTATTCGGACAAACCTTTCTGCCTTTTGAGCCTTCTCTCTCATGTTTTTCCTGAGGTTTTGTCATGTACACCCTTTGTTGGTGGCTATTGTGTCTGCCAAATGGGTGTCAGATTGCAGGCGTTGCGGGTTATACCACCTTATCTGTGGTTTTCATATCCACAAGGTGCCCCCTTGTACTAGTCCTTCCTCTCTCACTAGGACTCAGGAGTTCTTACATCATTACCATGCATCTTGACATACATAGACATTACCTTTTATTTGCAATGGATTAAAAATTGTTAGGGTTTCAGATTAATTATTCATTCTTCTCAGACCCAATTTTTGGCTTTCCAGTTTTTACTAAGTTTTCCTCTATAACTGCATTTCTAGATGAATAGATTATCTTACCTTTCGTAGGATAAATCCTTACCCTGAATATTCTAGGGTCGGTCTACCAGATCTCAGTCTAACCTCTGCTATTTTTCTAGCAGGGCCCTACTTATTGATATTGGTGTACCTGCTAGGTGGGCTTCTCCCCTTCCATTCAGGGTAGAGCATCTTAGTTCCACGGTACTCAGGAGTTTTTTTCCTTGAGCTATCCGAGAATGAGGAGCTAGGGACGCGGTCCTATAAGTAAAGAATGAAGGTGAGATAGGACTACTTAACATAAAGAAGTTATGAACTTACCATAAAGTTCCATGTTAGTAGTCCATCTCACCCTTCATTCTTTAGGACCCGCCCTTCTGCCCCCATCCTGTAAGTACCAGGAATCATATATATATATAAATATATATATATATATATATATATATATATATACATATATATAATTATGCATATATCTGCATATATATTTTATTTTCTGTTTATAGAGACTGTTGGTAGTATTGCGTTCTCTCTATATGTTGTTATTATTTCGTCTATTAGCAGCAAACAAGATCTGGGGATTGTACTGGTGCACTATGGGATACCCTCTAGCCATGAGCCAATCAGAAGCTTTACAGCTTGAGAATAGGCTGAGTCAGAGCCGACATTCGGCTCCAAACCCATACGTAAAGAATGAAGGGTGAGATGGACTACTAACATGCAATGTTATAGTAAGTACGTAACTTCTTTTTCTGTCTAGCATAGCCCAGTTTTTCATTATAGCAGTTTTGGGTAGAATATAAATACATGCCAGTGTAATCCTCTTCCCTTGCCAGTAGCCCCTTAGTACTACAGATTTACCATTATTATCATTTTATCGTCTTATATCACTATCAGAGCTCCACTTACAGTTAATATAAGTACTTCTCTTTTCCTTTGCCCCACATATTCATCTGAATAACTGTCCTGAAAACATTTATTCACATGTTCAGTTCTTTCCAAATGTGTCTCTTGTAGCATAGCTATTTGCACTATACATTTTAATATAGTTCATTGCTCTTTCTTTTTTGTGTGAGACCATTAACATTTAAAGATGATATAGAAAGTGTCAATATCTTAAAAGATATTATTCCTACATTTTATTTGTTCCAGCTTTTTTGTTAAGTATCTAGTTCCAGCTTTTGTGTTAAGTATCTAGTTCCAGCTTTTGTGTTACATGCACACAGTAATGTTTGGCAAGTTGATCTTTTATGCAGTGTTTCCTGTCATATCCATTTGAGCCTATGTCAGATTTTACAAAACTTTTAGTTTTATTGAAAGCCCTCAATAAACAAAAATATACTTCATTACACCCCTAAAACCCATTAAATTAATAATAATAATAATAATACATAAAACTATGTACATCCTCAAATACTGAAGTTTTACACTCCCAGTAGGAAAATGTGTCCTAAACTGACAGCCACACTCATAGACTTGGGTTAACCTAAAAGGAAGGTTATCCATGCTAAGACACATGATACAGACTGAGATTCTACTAAGTGCTGTCTGATTTTGTCTTATCTTTATTGCTCTCCCAGAATGGGAAAAGACTTGAATGCATTTAGAAAACATTATCTCCTAGCCATTGAAAGAAACCCATTGAATAAAAAAAATATTCTGTTTTTATTGCTCTTTATCAGATGACAATCAGATGCAGAGTTGCTTCTACTAACATTTCTTTATTTATTTGATACAGGAAAGCTTTATTATATTCAATGTTCTTTTATTTATTTGCTTTCTCTTACAATTTGTTACTAGATCAAGCCAAGGACCTTAATCCAGTCATTCCCCTACACAAGAATGAAAAAAAAACATCAATTGTTCTTGTATCATAGTCTTTTGTCCAGACACTGCTTCTTTTTTTTTCACATTGCAGTGCCTACGTCTTAAAACTGAACAAAGAGAAAGAGAAAAGAAGGGGAAAAACAGGGGCATCTGTTTACTTTAGTATCCCCATTACACTTGAAAATAACTGAGAAAATATCCCCATTACACTTGAAAATAACTGAGAAAACTTTACTTTATAGCATGCAGATTATATCATACACTATAAAAAATATTACTGTTAAGAACAACATTTTGTTTTACCTACAGTTAACTCTCTTTCTCCTTTTCCCTTTCCTAAGTGTTCCTCCAAACATTAATGACATAAAGAAGGGCATATACTTTAGAGTCCACTACAAGCTTAACAAAGTCAAAAAAGTCCAATATTTCCAGGTTTTCTTATTCTGCCATGTTTCTCAAATAAAATTAATGGTTTGTAATCCCACATCTGCTTGTCAATTTCCAAATTGCTGGTTTTATTCCTGTTTCTCTCCATCTCCCAAATCCAGTCTGTGCTTCATTTCCAATGTACTCATGGTTCTTCTTGTCAACTTTTGTGGGGTTTTTTTTCTGTTTCTCAAGCATTTTCCATTGAAACAATGGAAAGAGTTTCACTGACACAGTCTTTTGGTGGTCTTTATTACCAGAAGGACAAGAACCAGAATTTGTTTCACAGGTCACATTTGGTTGGACAAACTTATGTATTTCCTCCTTAACATGTTCTGTATCAAAATGATTTTGTCCCTCCAGGAAAGAATATTCTGAAGATAGCTGGGTGCAGCAGTTTGAATCTCATGCCTGCTTGTTGACATTCCCTGATTAGTGGTATAAATTTACTCCTTTTCTGACTGATGTACAGGGAATATTCATTTTCCACAAATACTCTACTGTCTCCCACTTTTAGTACTTTGTCCTTCTGCCACAGTTTTGTCAAAATCAACTCCTTCTGCTGTTAGGATTGCATCTTTACCATTAAAGGTCCACATTACTTTCTCATAGCCAGGTTTGGATCATACACACGATGTGCCCTTTCAATTAACAACTCCTGCTGTGGATTACAAGTCCAGTTGCTTATTTGTGTTTTCAGAAAATTAATATAATCTGTTCCTTCTAGCTTCTCTGCTACAGCAGAAAATCTCAGGTTTTCCTACATGCTCTGTCCTCTAATTCTATTATTTTTGGAAACATCTCTTCTTGAGCAGTCATATTCAGCCAGTCTTTTCTCCATTCTGATTTTTGATTTTTCTAGTTTTTGTCACCTCATCTGTTTAAAGCATCCTCCATTTTCCAGCCTTTTGTTATTTGAGTTGCTATTCTCCTTCACTGTTTTGTTTATTTTAATCAGCTCTCAGTACATTTGACTTATTTTTTCCTCTAGGTTACTGGAAGTCATGTCTTGCCCAAAGCTGGAGCTTGCATTGCTTTTTGCTGAACAGCTGCAGAATTCTTCTCAGAGTTTTTCCTCACCTTTTGTGATTGATTTTCTTTTAGGTTCTCTAAATGTCTTTTTTGCTGACATCCAGGCAGTGCACTTACTAGCCAGTTACTGAAATTTACCCAAAAATACGAGTTTACTGTCTAACTCTTCTGCGTTTCTGTTTTCATACTGGGAGAGTTGAAATTAAGCTATTACTCAATGTGCAAACATCTTGGAAGTCTCATTGATAACTATTCTTAGCATAAAATAGTATGCAGATTGTAAAGACCTAATCAGGTGTTAGTAGATGGCTCACAATTAAAGAGGACATAACAACACAAGGTTACATAAACTACAAGGTATGTTGCAGTCGAAAAAGCATAAAGTATTTCCTGTAAAAGCAGAAGTAGCTAAATCTTTGCATGGTATATTACACAAGATAATGTCAGGTTGTAATGTGGATATGTTGCTTCCAAAAACAGTTTAACAGTTGTAGACTTTTTAAAACATGGCTCACAACTTAGAAATGATGAGGAAAAAGAAAAGAAAACAGAAGACCTCAGACAAGTATTAACTGATGTTTCAACTGATCATGGTGATTTGTAAACATTTGTATAGGGTACTGTTACATGATTAAAAAAAGAAAGAGATAAAGGTAATAATATGCCACCTATATCAGATTTTCTTTTACTAACTACATTTGCAGAATAGGATAAGACCAAAGATACTGAAAAATCTCCCACAATGGGATGCAAAAAAATGTTTGATTTGCAGAATATATATATATATATATATATATATATATATATATATATATATATATATATATATATATATATATACATACACACACACACACACACACACACACACACACACACACACACACACACACACACACAAAACATTTGGATGGGCAAAATGTGAATCTCAAAAGGGAAGGAAATAGAAAATATTTTCTTATATTTCATATGTATAAATGTTCATCTTAGACATTTGATAAAAATGCATTTATTTATTTCACATTTGTTGACCATGTTAGTCTGACTGGGCAGATGCCCATTTTCAGCGGAGAGCCAAGGAGAAAAGCTCCAAAAGATAATTATAAGTAATACTTAGTACATTAAGTATAATGGTGCTAATAAACAGTTTAACAGTAATTTACTAACAGTTTCATCTGAAATCCTAGTCACAGTGGAGGTACAAACATACAGTATAACAATAATTACAACAGTTTCATCCAGTAACTAGTCAAAAGTACAGTTTACAACAGTTCAACAGGGCAAGATAGTTTTAGTATAATAACTTTTAGGGTACAATGGAGGAATACAATGGATACAATACCAGAAAAAAATCAGACTGAGTGTCCAAACATGATTGTGAAGCTTTGATGATTATGGTTAACTCTGCAAGAAACAAACTTCATGGTTGAACAGTTTATTCAGAAAATTCTAAAACTAGACAATATTATTAAGAATAAGTTAATGTAATCTTCTACATCATTGTTCCATACAAATCTGAAGATGGCAAAACAGAAATGCGACGTTATCCTTACAGATGCATCTCAGTCATAAATAATGAGACATTTTGCTTTTTGACACAGTAGACAATAGGGCTGCATGTGGTAAAAAGGAGCTTTTTCTGTCATATCACTGTAGACAAAATGGAAATAAAAGTAAGGAATGTCTACATTTTCATGCAGACAAACTACAGAAGAAACTGCAAAGAAGGAAAACGGGGCATAGGGCAGGATGAATTATGAGTGCAGAATGGTATCAAAGGTATAGTGGTCCAAGAGGTATACATAAATCAGATAAATGAAGGGAACAATCCCTAAGTATGAAGCTATCTTTTATGTGAATTCTGTTAGCTCTGTTGACAGAAGTAGGTCCGTTCCCTGTCCCACTTTATGCATGACGGTCCCTGTTTGGGCAGTAATGTTCTGTGGAAAAAAAATGAAAACTGCCAAATGCCCAGAGATTTTAAAACAAAACAAACAAAAACCCTGTGTTTTCAAGAATGTTTGCATAGACACTTATTTTGATTCTGAAACACCTTACTGTTATATGAAACAAAAGAAACAACTTAAAGTCTACAAGTATGGACTTTTATTTGGCGGAAAAGTAGAAGTCCAGTCTTTTATCTTGATTGTTGGTGTAGTTTGTCCTGGAAAATGATAAATGTCCCATTTTGGGCATCTAAAAAGGTAGCAACCCTAGAAAGAAATCAAAGAGAATTATACATTGCACTGCATTACCAATAGACAGCATAGGAAATATCTTCAGCATTGCCTTTAGCAATATTACAAATGTTGTTGTTGTTGTTTGTCTTTTGGCTTTTCCCGGTTAGGGGTCGCCACAGTGAAACTCCGGTCCGCTAATGATTGGCAGTTGTTTTTTATGGTGCCGAGTTGCCAGCCCGATGCTCAACCTTCAACGAAGGCACACCCATTCAACATATGTCTTTTGAATGCCCACTCGGCCGAGGGGAGGACATGCAGACTCCACACAGAAGGCACTCCCAACCCAAGCCGAGAATCAAATGGGAGAACCTCTTGCTGTGAGGCAACAACGCTACCACTGCACCACCGCGGAAGTTCTAGCAATATTACAAATACAAATGAAAAGTGTTGCAGCTATGACAACTGAAAATGCAGACTGAGGCAGGAAGAATTCTTATGACTGCCTCAGGTTAATGAAGACTGATGCTGTATTTTCAATATCCCCTTGCCTCCCTTGCTCCTTTGTCTCCAAGACCTTATGGAAGCCTTTTAGAAGGAAGAGGAAATGTTTTGGAAAACATTTTGATTAACACAGGAAATGCAATGTCATTCACAATGACAATCTTTAAGAAAATCCAGAAAAACTCCGTATAACAAGTGCAGGGCAAACCCCAGAAACAAATCCACATGTTGGAACCATAATATCAAGAAGCTTTATAATAAAAAGGAAAATAATTTTTACCTTAGGTTGCAAGAGTAATTTCCAGAATGCTAGACACCTTGTCTCTGAAATAAACAACTTGGGAGTTTAATAAAATCCACGAAAACCAAGTTTGAGAATAAAATTGTTACTCAAGCTAAAGACAATTACAAGACATGTTTTAGCTATGTTCATTAATTTCAAAAGCACAATGCAGCAATGCGCTGAGCTGATTGTTAACAATGTCACCTCCACTGAGGCTGAAGATATAGCAAACCTACTGACTGATATATTTAGCTGTAACTTTACCCCCATCTCCCCTCCATCTGTCTCTCAAGGTATATCTGAAACTGGCTCATCTCCAGCCATGACACAGGCCAAGTCATAAAAGTGCTATCAAAAGCTAAAAATATGGCATTAATGAGTCCTAACATTATCTGTGGATGCATCTTAAACAGCATGAAACACGATTTAGCCACACCCCTAACAACACTGTTCTATCTTAGCTTCCATACAGGTTTTGTACCAAGTGAATAGAGAACAGCCACAGTCATTCCCTGCATAAGGGGGGACCTTCCGCAGACCCAAGCAATTACAGTACCATAAGCCTGTCCAACACCATATGCAAAGCCATAGAAAGACTTATTATGAATTAATCCATTAGGACTTAGAGAACCTCCAGCCACTGGGCATACCTCAGTTTGGATTTGTCAAGGGAAGGTCATGCTTATTCAACCTGGTAGATTTTTTGAAAAGGTCACCAAAGCAATGGTTAAAGGCAAAATGGTACACACTGCATACCTTGACCTGGTCAAAGCTTTTGACACAATTCCCCACTCAGGCATAGTAGAAAAGCTAAATAAACTGGGAATAAACTCCTACGTCACTCACTGGATTGACAATTGGCTCACAGCTAGGATGCAGATAATCAAAATAGGGGAAGTTACCTCCACAAAGAGACTAGCCACCAGTGGTTCTCCAGGGTTCTGTGCTGGGACCTGTCCTGTTTGGTATCTGCTTTCTTGAAGAAAAAAGCAAATACAAAAGGGCCCTGTCTAAGGTTGCAGATGACTGCAAGCTGGAAGCAATCATTGAATCCCCCAGTGATTTAACCATCCTGCAGGAAGGTTTGTGTCAAATAAATAACTGGTGCCAAGATCGTGGGCTGAAACTAAATGCCAATAAATGCATTATTGTATCCTTTGGGAAGTCATCTATCCCAGGGAACTGCCACATTGGCAATATGTCCCTAAGAGTTGACACATTTGTTCAAGATTTGGGAACTTACATGGACAGTGGCCTAATGTTTGACCAACATGCAGCATATGTCTATTGTAAGAAAGTTCTTCTATATTGCACAAATTATAAACAAAGGGATTGTATCTAGATCTATGGATGTAATTAGATCAGTCAATGAATATGACCCCTTTGGCATGCATCTGTCCAAACACATGCAACCACTTGAATGCCCACAGAGATACATTACTAAAAGGATACAAAGCCTAAACAACATGTCCTACATAGACTGACTCAAAGCCCTGTCACTATACTGGATAGCCTACGGACTGCTAAGAGTTGACCTGTACCTGCATACAAGGCATCCTCCAACCCATTACTGATGAATATACTGCACAACAGCAAGCCAAATCGTATCAGAAATAGTTGATGTAGGGATTTAAACCTCTTCTACAACATCAATAGAATGGTTTGGCCGGACAGGTATATTTTGCAGAGGATGTTACTGCCGTGGAACAGACTCATGATCCACATAAAACAAAGTTCATCCCCTGTCCTTTCTTAAGCACAAGTTAGATCTGTGGATGGGAAACAAAGAATTTACCCCAGGACTCCCATGCTACTACTAGACAGAGGCAGATCTTAAATGTTTTATCCCATGAATGGGTACCCTCACATTATCTATGGCATGATAGGTAATATGGTAGTTATTCTCATTAGGGGTCATATATAATTATTGACAATGGAATGGGTAAGGCCAAAATATAACCAAAAGTGATGTTATTTTAAGCAAAAAAGGAGAAACTGATTAGGCTTAAAATGACCTGCAAGGGCCACAAGCCTATTACTTACTTTTTTTTTTTTATTTCTCCAAGTCTTTTGGGTTTCTATTACCATGACAGGAATGGACCCCATGCCTAAGTCAAAGTACTGTTAAAGGTCATGAAATTAGCATTTTTTCAGTCTTGATGTCAGCCAGAAGTGCTCTTCGCTGCTCCTGTAATGTGCCCAGTAATGACTCCTTCTGCAGTTCATATGGAGTTACATGTATTGGTAACATATCTAAATACAATTGTAGATTCCTTTTTAAAAAAGATCTGTTGCTCCTGCAGTTACTGGAAATGTGTATCTTTCTTCCATATTGCTCTAATTTCTGCCTGCAAATCCTGATATTTTATGACATTTTTGTCTCTGTACGCAAGACTCTGTAGTCACTGGGTGTAGCGATTTCAATGATCAATGCTACCGTTGTCTTCTTTTCATGGACCATTATATCTGGTTTTCTAGCATCTATCTTTTGGACTGTTGGTAATGGGTGATCCCATGTGATGTAGACTTCATCATTTTCTATGATGCTTTGTGGCTCATGTTTCCAGTGTTTTTCAGCCACTTCAGTGCCATAATGTCTGCACAATCCCCAGTGCAACAGGCTTGCCACATTATTATGCCTTTCAGTATACAGTCCTTCTGCCATTAGTGTTCACAACCAGCAACAAGGTGTGCAGTTCTGTTTTACAAAACCTACATTTGTCTGTTTCTCCCACATGTTTAATGGACTTTGTAAACCAACATGTATGTAGCTAACTATCTTGGGTCACCAATATTAACGTTTCATCTCTTGGTTTGAATTTGTCTCTCCTTAACCATTCCTGCATTTGATCCTGATCAATGTGAGGTTTTCCAGAAGCTTTCTATACTTGCAGCATTTTCCACATTTCTTGCCTTCTCATCCGGTTCTTCACCTTATATTCTTTCTTTTGTTTTTTGGCACATCCAGTTGCTGCCTGATTTTTATCTCCTTCTGGTTTGATTTCCATTCCTGCTTGACACCAATATTCTTCTGCTAGACTAAGTAGGGAAGTCATCTTAGATTTATTCTCCTCATGTTTCAAAACTTTCACTATGTTTGGGACTTGTGAGGTCAACAGATATGTGTGCAGTCCCATGATTGCAGATCTAAACATGTAATCAATTTCAAGGAGGCCCATCCCTCCTTCGGAATGGGGAATATATAATTTTGGTATGCACTGATTTTTGTGAATCATTCGGCGAGCATGAAGCATCCTTCCTGTTTTCCTGTCTAATCTATCCAACACATTTTGGAGCCAGTGAGTCACTCCAAAACTATAAGTTAGGACAGGAAGAGCAAATTGGTTTATAGCTTGAATTCTGTTCCTAGATGTCATTGCTGTTTTCAGGATTAATTTAAGTATTCTAAAATACCTCTTACTAAGTTTTATTTGGATTTGTTCATGTTTTATTGTTGATCCTTCATCAGTTCCCAAATATTTATGAATTCCCTCTTGCTCAAGTTCTTTTGTATCACATTCTTGTCCCAAACTGATGTTTTCTTGGTGCTGCAGTTTTCCTGCTTTAAAGGTTGTTTTGCACATTTATCAAGACCAAATGACATTCTTATAACATCTGAAAAAGTTTTGACAACTTGCAGCTGTGCTTTCAGTTCTTCATCTGATGAGCTATACAGTTTTAAATCATCGCCAAAGAGAAGATGAGAAGTTTTTACACTTTGTTGTTTTCTAGGAGCCAAATTATAGCCATGGTTTAAGCTTTTAAGTAGACAGCTTAATGGGTTAAAGGCAAGACAGAATAGCAGTGGTGACAGAGAGTCACCTTGGAATATCCCCCTTTGAATTTTTATCCCTGGAATAATAATTTGTCCTTTATCATGGCTTAATTGCATAGTGGCCTGCCACTGTTTCATGGTCACTGTAATGTAGTCGATCAGTGTAGGGTGTATCTTATACATTTTTAAGCAGTCTTTTATCCATGAATGTGGGATACTATCAAATACTTTTTGTAGTCAATCCATGCCATACTTAAATTCTTCCCCTTTTTACAGTTTTCTACTATGACTTTATTTAACAACAAATGATCCTTTGTTCCATATGACTTTCTTTTATTGTCCTTTTGTTCTATTGTCATAATTAAGTTTTCTTCTAAATGACTATAAACTCTGTCATCATCAATTCCAGTGTATAGTTTATATGTCGTTGGAAGGCAAGTTATTGGTCTATAATTTTTAGGGTACCTTGCAGGTTCACTCTTAAGTAGGAACATTGTTTTTCCTCTTGTTAGCCAAGTTAGTGTCTGTTCGGGGTGCGCATATAAATAGTTCTTATTCATGGCTACATCTTTGTGCAAAGATGTTAATACTTTTAACCAGAAGTTAGGTACTGCATCTGGGCCTGGGGTTTTCCAGTTAGAGGCTTTTCTTAACTTTGTTTCAATCTCTCTGGCTGTTACTTCATCTCATTTCATATCCTGTACTTTTAAACTTATTCTTTCCTTTACTTCTTCTATCCTTAAGCATATTTGTTGTGTTCCACAGGATCTTTATAAATACTTCTCCAAAATGTATCTATTTCTCCAAAATGTATCTTTTGTATAATTGATTCTTTACTATTGTTTTAGTTCTTGTTAAAATGCCTCTGCATTGTTACCATACTACATGATAATGTTCCTTTATTTGCATATATATTTTTTATATTTACATGTTAATGCTCCTTTATCTTGCTTATATGTTTTCTGTATATTTTACTGTATAGTTGATATTTTACTGTTTTATTTTCTTTATTGTAATTTACTAGTAATAGTGGAGCTTTTCTCCTCGGGCCTCTGCTGAAAATGGACATGTATCCAGCCAGACTAGCCCAGTCAACAAATGTAAAATAAATAAATAAATAAATATTTCTTCTTTTTTGGTGGTCTTTCAGTTCCTTTTACTTTGTTTACCAATTCTGTATAAAACATTTTTTGGGTCATCAATAAATTGCTTATTTTGTACTTTTCCTTTATATTTATCTACATATCTTCTAGGTTTTTCCACCTGTGCTGAGATTTTTAGTTTGTTATTTGCAATAGTGCATGATGGATCCTGATCTGTTCTAATACTGCACATTGTTTTTATCACGTCTAACTTTCCAAGCATTTTGGTCAATCTGTTTCCTCTTCTATACTCTTGTAACAGTGACACTTCTTGTCTTAATTGCTTTATAGTTTTCTCTGTTCGATACTTCCATTATAGTATTTGATTTCTCCCCTTCCTTTCCCTCACTACCCTGTGTTCTTGTGGTAGAATTTTATCAGTTATTAATTTAGCTGCACAGTAATATATCCTGTTTACTTCTGTTATATTGCATGGACCTCTATGGACAATCCTAATTACTGTGTTCATTTGTTTTATCAAATTTCTGACTTTTGGGGTTTTATTGACCTTCTGCAGTCTATTTCTTTCATTGATCTTAATATTTTAAATCTCTCTCTATTAAATCAAGCAACTCTTCTCTTAGCTCATTTCCTTCTAAACTGAGGGCACGTTTTTTGTTTTTCATTTCCTGCAGGCATTCTATAGAAAGTACTATAGCATCTTCCTGTGGCACATTCTCTTCAATTTCATCCTGTGTCATCCTTTGCTCCGTCATATGTGAACTCACTGACCTATCACTCCTAAACACTGACTGTGTCAGAGTTTCCACAGTTTCCTGTTCCTTCCCTTGCTATCCAGCTTCAAGTGAATGTTTATACTGGTTTCCTGTGGAAGGCTTCAAAACATCTTCATATGGCACCTGACCAGTCGCTTCCCATTCCACTAGTTTCCTCTTAATTTGGATGTCCATTGCTCTAGCCTGTTGTGGTGCTTTCTGCATTAGATTTTTTACACTGAATCCTTCACTTTGTAAGTACTCCATAACCTCAGATATGAAGTTGTTAATCTCGCCGATTATTCTCACTGATGGGTTGAAGCCAATCCTCGGCTCTGACACAGCCGATAGTAAGCTCAAGGTTTGCCAGTAGCTCGAGACCAGCCTGCACTGCTAGAATTACCTCAGATCTAGTTTGCCGTGGCAAGAGAGATCTCGGTGATCCAGATAGCTCGGATGATTTTAGAAACAGAATTAACAGCAAGTTTTTAAAAAGTTTTCCTTTTTTATATATTTATGTAGTGTGTGTTAGTTCCATTATTTTTAGATAGTTTAGACAGTTTAGATAGTTTAAATTGTGTTAAATTAGGGACTTCTTGGCTTTTTAGTTTGTGTGGGCCTTTAGCCCCTTTTCCTACTATTAATCCCTTTAGTAGTTAGGTTTTTTTCTGTGGGACTCTTAGTCCCATATTTGTATTATACTTTTATTTATATATATATATTACTGTTGTAGATAGTGCCCGGGTTGGGCTTAGTTGTTTCTGAATCTATTTACTGTTTTTCTCTCAGTATGTCAGAGGATAGGGAGAAATCCCATCCCAAATCGGGTTTTAAAAAAATGCCCAGATTGTGGGCAGAAAATGTCCATCACTGACAGACATATTCAATGTGTCTACTGCTTAGGGGCCAAGCAGCTCCAAGACACCTGTAGCATTTGTCACTCCTTCTCTTCAAGAGTACTCTTGGAGAGAAGGAGGAAACATATAGACAGAGGATTGCTACAGCAATCTTTTTTAGAGGTTTTGAATAGCCATGAAGGTGCTAGTACGTCTTCCAAATCTTCAAAATCCAAGTCTTCAGATAAGCTATCCAAAAAGCCTAAAATTTCAGAAGGAGGGTCATCGGTTCCACAGTCATCGGAGCCGAGTGTACCTTTGATTTGGAGCAAGCTCTCAGTATTGGAGCCAGTCTCCGAAGTTCCTTCTTCACCTCTGCTCCAGTCAGCACCTTCAGTGCATTCAGCTAAGTCTTCATTCAGCCTTTCGGATTTGGACATGGATCGGCTAGTGCAGAAGCTGTTACAGGCACCAGGACTTGCCAAATTGTTGTCGGCCCCGACTAGCTTGTTGGTGCCGAAGATCATGGAACCGGACTTGTCTACTCCTCCGGGCCGTACTGGACTCTCGGAGCCGAGGGAAGTCAAACCGATGGTGGTCGGACCCTTGGAGCTGATATCCGTTCCGGGGTTATCGGCTCCATCTATTCAGATGTCCTCGGCACCAACCAAGGGCTCTAGGAGCCGACTGTCTCCAGTCGGGTCCAGGGAGGATAGTCGCACCGACTTGTCGGTGCCAACTCTCCCTCTCGGGGCTTTGGCTCGTATGAGCTTGGCTCCTACCTCAGGCCCGGAGCCCAGGGTTTCGGTGCGGGGGGATTGGACGGTACTCTCTGGTCCATCCACTCCTCCTCGTCAGAGCCATGGTTCCTTCGATGCTATGAGGAGAGTTTTGTCTCCAAAGACAACATCAGCATCAGTTCAGCTATCCCTCTCCCCTCAAGCTCCTGTGTCTACTTCTGCATCTACCGACCCCTCTAAGTGTAGAGACCCTGAGCCTCAAGTACCCCCACAGGGTGTCCCCTGCTCTTCTGAGACCTCCCCAGACCACCTCCCCCACTGAGGAGGTGCCCAGAAAGAGACTGTGCAAGAGGAGGCACTTAGACTCCCCACAGGAGTCTTTGACATCTGACATGGACTTAGATGAGTCAGAAGGGTCCCATCGGTCCCTCTCTGAGGATATCTCTTTTGCAGAGATACTAGAGATCCTTAGTCAGAGGGGTGACTGGCAGTCCAAGACCCCTACTGAGGATGAGTCTGTGCTCTTGAAGGCTTTTTGGTCTCAGCCTTCCACTTCTTGGGTGTCTCTGCCTTACGACGAGCTCATGGATCTGATCTCTCGTAAGGCGTGGGAGTCACCGGAGGCCATGGAACCTGTCCCTCGTAGACCTTATAAATTCATATCTGCCCCAGTCGATAAACCTTTTTTGACAAAAGGAGTACCTGTGGATGCCATGGTGGTGGCTGCAGCCACCAAAAAGGAAGTATCTGAGACATCCTCTTCTATCCATCCCCCTAACAGAGATTCTAGGGTTATGGATAGATATGGGAAGCGCATGTTTAGTTCAGCGACTTTTTCTCTGCGATCACTGAACTACTTGACCCATTTAACAAGACTACAGAGAGATCTCCAGAAAGAGCTAGGAGATACTCTCCAGGGTACAGTAGCTGCAGGAGTGGCCGACAAAGTCAAAGCCCAGCTCGCCACCCTTAACCCAGTAGTAAACTCGTCCATTTGTCGCATATCCTATGCAGCTGATGGTTCGAGTAGAGACGTTAGTTTGGGCATTGCTCTTCACAGACATGCCTGGATGCATCTCTGTTCCTTTGTGGAACCCTTCAAGTCTTCTTTTATTAATACCCCATTTGATGGCTCATCACTGTTTGGGCCCAAAGTAAAGGAAACTTTAACCAGGTGTGAACAGAAAGGCAAGACTTTATCTGCCATTGGTGTCCACTTTTCCACTCATACTCAACCCTACCCCAGGAGCCCTAGGGGAGGAAAGATGTGGTTCCAAAAAACTCAAGCAGCCTTTCACGATACACATGATGAAACCCCCTCTAGAGGCAGAGGAGGGGGTTATAACGGAAGACGCCATCCCCGTGGCAGAGGGGTTCCACAGCAACAGGGTGACAGGAGTCAGTTCTCTGGTCAGTCCTACCAGCGCACCTGAAAGGGGGCCCGACTATTCAGCTCTGGAGGCAGTCAGGGGTCGCTTGTCTTTGTACCCAGAAGCCTGGATAAACATGACATTGGATACTTGGGTACAAAGCATCATTTCCAGAGGATATTTCATACCATTCTTTACCCCTCTCATTCCTATCAAAAAAATCCCAGATGTTCCACCCAATCTCAGGGAACAAGCAATCGTAGAGGTCCACAGATTGCTAGAAAAAAAGAGTCATCCAACCAGTCCCAGCAGACCAAGTCGGATTCGGAACTTACTCAAGATTCATTTTGGTACCAAAGAAAACAGGGGACTGGAGACCTATCTTGGACCTCAACAGACTCAACAAGTTCCTAAAGAAAGAGAAGTTCCGAATGGTCATGCTTCAGTCCATTCTTTCCTTTTTAGGGAAAGGCGATTGGATGTGCTCCATAGATCTCAAGGACGCGTACTATCACATAAAGATGGACAGACCCTCCAGAGATCATCTGCGCTTCTGGCTGGGAGCCAATCATTACCAGTTTTGAGCCCTGCCCTTTGGTCTCACTTCAGCCCCCAGAGTGTTCACCAAATGCATGGCAGTGGTCACGGCTCACCTGAGGCATCTAGGATTCCAGGTGTTTCCATACTTAGACGATTGGCTCCTCACCGCTATCACCAGGCATCAATTGACTCAGGCAACACAATACACTCTGACACTCTGCCATCAATTAGGCATTACGATCAACTTCGAAAAGTCTGCCTTATCACCATCTCAGCATACTGTTTTTATAGGAGCAGAGTTAGATATCTCAGCCACCACTCTATGTCTCCCTATCGAAAGAGTCTCCCTTCTTCACCAAAACGTCAGCTCACTGGTGTCAAAGAACAAAGCTACAGCAGCAGAGGTATTGAAAGTACTAGGCTTGATGGCATCAGCAATCCTGGCTATACCACTCGCAAGGATGCATATGCAAATCCTTCAATGGCTTCTTTTCACTCAGTGGTCTTACCAGGAACTACCAATGCACCACATGATTCTTATCACGGATTCTTGCAGGAGAGACCTTCGGTGGTGGTTGACGTCTCTTCATGTTACAGTAGGGAGACCCTTTGTTCTCTCCCCCCCCCCCATAGCCACTGTGACCATGGATGCTTCCCTGATAGGGTGGGGGGGCATTTTCAGGGAAAGACTGCCCAAGGCACATGGGCAGATCAAGAATTACATCTGCACATCAATGTTCTAGACCTGAGAGCGGTACTTCTGGCATTGTAGTACTTTCAGGACTCTCTCCCTCTAGGGACTATTGCAATTCAGACCGACAACATGTCAGTAGTCTGGTACTTGAACAAGTAGGGCGGAACCAAGTCTTACCCCCTTTGTCGAGAAGCCCTCAGGGTTTGACAATGTGCTGTGTCATCCCAGCATTTTCTGTTAGCAATGCACATCCCGGGGAAATCCAATGTCATAGCGGACAAGCTAAGCAGGGCAGTATTACTCCGTCATGAGTGGTCACCCAATCAACAGGTTGCGGAGTTGATTTTCCGCAAATGGGGCCAGCCTTGCTGCAACCTTTTTGCCAGCCACATCAATTCAAAATGCAGAAGCTACTTTGCCCTGATACCACCTCCCTGTCATCCCTCGAGAGATGCAATTTTACACGATTGGCCCCCGGGTCTCCTTTATGCATTTCCACCCTTCCCATTAATACCCAGATTTCTACAGAAAGTAAAACCGCTAGGAAGGAGCGTTATACTCATAGCCCCCTACTGGCCTCAACAGATTTGGTTTCCATTTCTTCACCATCATCTGTTGGAGGATCCATGGATCCTGGACCCAGTTCCGGACCTTCTGATGCACCCGTCAGGGGACCTTCATCCTTCTCTACAGTCCCTGAAACTGACTGCTTGGCTAATCCACTTCCCCTAATTGCCAGGCTTCATTCAATTTCAGAAGATACAAGACAGATTCTCTTGTCCACTCACAAGCCATCTACCGGGAAATTATATGGCAGCAAATGGAAAAGGCTCTCAATTTGGGCCAAAGCGCAGAACATTGACCCTTTTCAAGCTCCGCTATCTTCGATCTTGGAATTTTTGACAAAAATTTTTAAGGAAGGGGCAGCAGCTGCTACAGTTCGAGTTCAGTTAGCTGCTATCTCAAATTTTCACCTTGGTCTTGATGGCTCAAATGTTATGAGCCATAAATTATCCAAAACCTTCCTTAAAGGCATTCTTCATATGAGACCTCCGATCAAAATTCCCAAAATTCCCTTTTCTCCCTGGAATTTAAACCTTATGCTGTCTCAACTTATTCTTCCTCCCTTTGAACCAGCTTTTTCTTATGCTTTAAAATTCTTATAGTGGAAAACAATTTTTCTTGTGGCCATTACGTCTGCCCGCAGAGTGTCAGAACTTCAAGCATTATCCATCAGACCACCCTACATGATCTTCCATGCTGATAAGAGTATCTCTCAGAACGAACCCCTCATTTTTACCTAAAGTCTTTTCTGAGTCAAACATCAATCAGGTCATTGAACTACCAGTGTTCTTCCCCAACCACTCTAACAACTTAGAATATATGTTGCGCAAACTTGATGTTCACAGACAGCTCAGATTTTATCTTGACAGAACTAAGGATATTAGGAAATCAACTTTTTGTAGCCTTCTCAGAAGCAGGAAAAGGCAATCCAGTGGCTAAAACAACCTTATCTAAATGGTTATCCAATTGTATATCCTTTGTTTATGAAAATGTGAACATGCCTTTACCGCCCAAACCAAAAGCTCATTCTACCAGAGCTGTCTCTACCTCTTCTGCTTTTCAAGCTAAATTGCCCCATGACAATATTTGCGCTGCAGCCACTTGGTCTAACCCTCATACCTTTATCTCACATTACAAAGTAGATAAGGCTTCTAGGGACAGGTCTTCCTTTGGTTCTACAGTACTGAAGAACATACTCCCATGAGCCACCCAGGGTTGAGGGTGCTAGGAACGCTACCCATCAGTGAGAATAATTGGCAGAGATTAACAACTTCACATATAGAAGTTATGCACTTACCATAACATTCCATGTGAGTTGTTTATCTCGCCTTTATTCTCATGTCCCCCCCTCCTTCCCCCTCCTGGCTGACTGTTGACTTAGAGGCTAGTGCCATCCTGGTTATTCAATATTTCTCTTTCCCTTTGGGTACTCTTCTTCGTAGATATATATAAGAGAGTATGTATAGGTTGTATATATGTGTATATATATATATATATATATATATATATATATATATATATATATATACGTATAGACTATTATTCACAGCAAACAAGAACTGAGGTAATTCTAGCAGTGCATGGTGGGATAAGGGGCTGGTCTCGAGCTACTGGCAAACCTTGAGCTCGCTATTGGCCGTGTCGGAGCCGAGGATCTGCTCCAACCCATCAGTGAGAATAAAGGCGAGATAAACAACTCGCATGGAACGTTATGGTAAGTGCATAACTTCTATTTTCTATTTATTTAACTTCTCCTTACTACTCTCCTTTCCTACTTTTCCTCTTTGTCTTCTTTTTTGTATTGTAAAGTACTCCATGTCTGGATTCCTTTGCCTGTATTTCTCTTCAAATATCTTTGGTGCTGCTCTTTTTGTATTGATTAGTTTTGCTTTCTCCTTTGCATAGATATTACACCATATTAAATCTCTTCTTCTTTCCCACATCCATATTTCTTCTTCAGATGCCCCCTGATCTTCCTGTTTCTCCTTACTTTGGAGACTCATTCCATCATGCTGTGATGTAACCTGTGTTAGACCTTCTACACCAAATCCTTCACTTCGCAGGCACTCCATAACTTCAACTTCTATTTTTTTAACTTCTACTTTACTAATCTTCTTTTCTACATTCCCTCTTTGGGATATTATTTTTTTATTGTGAAATTTTCCATATCTGGATGCCTTTGCCTGTATTTCTCTTTTAATATTTTATTTATTTATTTAACATTTGTTGACCGGGAAAGTCCGACTAGGTTCCACAGATCCTGTTTTCAGCGGAGGCCCGGGGAGAAATGCTCCAGAAGCATGTTTTTAGATCTTTGGTGCTGCCTTCTTTATATTGATTAGTTTGGCTTTCACCTTTGCATAAATATTGCGTCATGTCGAATCTCTCTTTCTTTCCCGTGTCCATATTTCTTTTTTATACTTTTCAAAAATCTCTAGGTTTTGTTGTATATATTTTCACACTTCCTCAGATGCTTCTTTTTCCAAACGGATCAAAGTTTCTTGATCTATATACTGTTTTTCACAAATCTGTTGTATTATGAAGCCAAATTTTTATTTGAAGCTTTTGGCAGTTTTTTCTTGTGGAAGTATTCTTATTTCCTCTAATTTCTCTCTTAATCTTTTTGTATATCTTTTGTGTCTGTAAGTTCTAGGATTTTTGCATAATAGTAACGATACATAATGTCTTTCTTATCCTCAATAGTCCATTCTTAGGTTCATAGGTGTGTACTAGACTATTGGCCCTGGGGCTTTTACAAGCCTAGCCATAGGATTACCCTGGCATAGTGCCACCTGACCTTAGTTCCCAGTGCCTCTGTTGAGTAGAGCCACTGCAGTTATCCCCGGGGTGAATTTTCTATTTCCCATCCACTCATCGAGATTTCTCTTGAAAAGGGTCAGCGAGGTGCTCTTCTTGACATGTATGGGAAGTCTATTCCATAGCATGGGCAGTCTCTGGGTTATGAACCTGTCCCTCCAGTACGTTCTGTTGTTTGTGGTAATAAGGTTGAGGTCTCTGGAGTGAGTCTTTATGGCTCTAGTTTTGGCCTATCAATTTTTGTGATTTTTGTGGACTGCTACTTCCTTCTACAACAGGGGGGCCATCCTCCCCCTGGGCCTGGCCTGTCCTGGCCCCATTGTAGGAATGTTTCCATATTTTGAGAATTTTACACTGTCATTTTTTCCAGTCATGACACCAGTGCACCTACCAGGATATGGCACTTTTCATCCTGGGTCTTGTGCACCCCAACTGTCTTTTTTAAATTTTTGACCTACTTCTGTCCATGATATATGTTATATAAATACCGTCTATATATCAGTGTCATCTTGGTGAGGTTTTATGAAAAACAGGGTCCACTTTGTGAAGGTACTCACCAAGACTTTAGGATGAATTCAGTTTCAGCAATACTGCTCTTCTTTGCTTGCTGACTTATCATCTCTCCATTCCAATGCTTACCTATGAACCTGCTAGTTGAGGGACTTAGAACCATGGCTTGTAAGTATAAGAAAGAAAATGCAGTTTCACACACAGCTGACAGTATGCTATGTACATGTCTTAGATATTCATTCTGGATGTGTCCAGGCTCTGATGTCACTGTTTTTAGGAGTGGATGTCCTATGTCCATAAGAGCTGTAGTAGATTTACTTAAGAATGCAGATAATCAAAATAGGGGCAGATACGTCCACAAAGAGACCAGTCACCAGTGGAGTTCTCCAGGGTTCTCTGCTGGGACCTGTCCTGTTTGATATCTACTTTCCTTTTTTTGTGGAAAATAAACGAACTTTGGAATGTGTAGTTATTAGATTCTCAGAAGAAGAAGAAGTAGACTGTATAATTAAAAGAAAACTGACTGTGGATTGATATCAGGTACTGTTCTGCAAAATTTAAATGACAAAAATGCCACCATTTCAGTGACAGTATAAAATTCCAAAAGAAGCTGAGACATATATGAGAAAAGCTATTATAAATGGGAAAGACAAGGTAAAGTGATAAAATGAAATTCACCATGTAAATGTCCAATTTGGCCAGTGAAGAAGAAAAAAGATGGAGCAGGGCTTTTGGTAACCTATTTAAGATAAGTAAATAAAAATATGCCACCTACTACCTATTTAATAGCAACTACACCTGAATGAATGTAGTAATGTCCCTGCTACGGTAGCATAGCTTGATTATCTGAGGACCTGTGTGGTGTAGTTTGATCCCTGATATGTCCTACCTGAGGAGCAAGAAAAGTCCTGTCAAAGTTGATGACCAAAAGCTCTGAGACTAGTACAGTTAAGATAACATACATACATTGCTTTAGGCTGTATTTCAGCCATGCACATAAATACAGTATCATCATTCCTTTCCAAATGCTGGTACAATACTACCACACCATCAGCACCTGATGATCACATCCCCTAAACCTTGGGGCTGCGGCAGCCACACTTTTTGCTTAACTGCACTTGGAGAGGCTTACTCTCTGTGTCCGAACCTGGTATACCACTGCTCTGCTACATAATAATTACACAGTAGCTTCATGTCCTGACATCAGTAACCTATTTTTTCTCTGTACGATTGATGCCACAGTCTGCATTATAATTTTGATTTTACATACGATAATCAGCAGTACCTGCTTGAAGGATTGCCACAGGGATTTCTCAGTTCATTTATATATCTTCGTCAAGCTATAGCTTAGATTTTGGAATCTTTGGGGTTTGGAGTTAAGATATTCTGATACATGGAGGGCATTCTCATCCAGATCATACTGAGACAGAAGACAGAGAAATTTTGTTTGCTATCTATAAAGGTTAGCTAAAAGTTGGTTTAAAAATGGGAATTAATGTTCAGATGCAACCAGAAGGGAAATTTTATGAGAGTAACTGTATAGTGCAGGAACAATAACCTGTGTCTTTGAGGATGGAGGTCATTCAGCATTCCCTATCTTTGTAACAGGATTTTGAAAATTATTCATTTTTTTCCAGAGAATTTACTGAGGATTTGCTCAAAAGACAGAGCCATTGTATGTCATGTTTTGATGCACAGAAGGCTCTGATCAGTCTTTACAATGAACTCCTGAAAGCCATGTGGCTGTTGTGATACTGAAAAAAATTCAGCGGCTGATTCTATTTTATTGATCAGTGCTGACATGTCTCAATCATTTTAGATACAAGTAAATGTCAGTAATGAATATATTTTAGCTATGTTTTGCAAAAGTCATCTTCTTCCGCGGTGGTGCAGCGGTAGCGTTGTTGCCTCACAGCAGGAGGTTCTCCCGTTCAGTTCTCGCTGGAGTGCGGGGAGTGCCTTCTGTGTGGAGTCTGCATGTCTTCCTTGTGGTTGGGTGGGCATTCGAAAGACATGTGTAAATAGGCGTTCCTTCATTGAAGGTTGAACGTCGAGCTGGCACCTCGGCATTTGTGAAAATCTACTGCCAGTCATTAGCAGACTGGAGTTCCGCTGTGGCGACCCCTAACCGGGAAAAGCCGAAAGACAACATCTAAAGTAGTGTCTGGGTCAAATCTTGACTACACCCTATAGGGTATTTTTCCAGGCCTTTGGATCCATTTGAGAAAGGGGATACTCCTTATATGAAACATATTTTAGTAGTTTACTGGGCTGGCAACTCGACACCGTAAAACTCCACTGCCAATCATGAGCGGACATGTGATCCGCTGTGACGACCCCTAACCGGGAAAAGCCGAAAGAAGAAGAAGACTGGGCTATGATTGAAAGTTTCTGTTAGCCCATGAACTGTGTTTGCTTTAACATGTCAGACTTTATGTCATTATATATGCTGAGTCTAGCGTATTATTCAGATGAATTCACTATATGTATATTTCTTGTATAAATGTAATGTACATTCTATGTTGAAAATGGACATATATCCAGTTGAACTAGCGCGGTCAACAAATGTAAAATAAATAAATAAAATAAAAATGATTTGGACTAAACATTCTGCAAGGTTTGTTCTTTTTATTTTGATAAACCAGTGTTGCTGACAAGCTAAAGGTATTCATCTTATAAGAATGGCAAAACAATTGCAAGATTTTGAAGAAAATAATTTAACCACTGTGGTAAGAGAAATAGCATTTGGTACAACTGATAAAATATGAAGGACCATAACTGCTGTCCGCAGCAGGTAGTTGTTCCTCCTTCTATTTTTAGAGGAACATTACCAGAATGGTTTTCCTTATGCCTATACTGATGGTGCAAGATTTTGGTGCAAAGGCTCCTGTGTCACAGGATACCAAACAAATAGATATGGCTTAGATGCAAATTCCCCTGACTGTATGTCTGCTCAGATGCCAGAATCTGAGGTAGTTTTGCAAGTTTTGGAGAGATTTATGATTAACTGTTGAGACTTTGTATCAGATGGTAAAGCTTTTTCACTCTAATTTGAGACAAATGTGTCAAAAGGTGGTGAGGAATGCTTGCTTTGTTTGCAAAACAGTCCCAGAAGTAGAGGTAAACTAGTTGTAAAAAGAATTGCAGCAGAAAAAGGACCTTGAGATTGTACAAATAGCTCAACATGTTAAAGCTCTGCCTTTCAGATTGCAGGAACTGCATGGTACTGTATCTCTTGTATCTTCACATATGAAATAGTTCCACAAATACCAGAACTAGGCATCTAAATTTTCATCTGGAAATAAATAAACGTGTTGGTGAGATAGGTTTATTATGCAGTGCCTTCCAGAACTCTGGAACAGACTCCCATGAAAAATCAAGCAGTGTGATACATTGGCCCTGATTCTAAAAGATTTGCTGTCAGTGTAAGTGACCGAAGTAAGTCACTGAGAGCAACTCTTAGAATCGGGCACATTACATTCCTTTAAAAAAGAAAAGGATGACTGGATGGATATTCACAACTTCACCCCTGGATTGACTTGCCTAGTGTTCCTTGAAAAAGAAGTACAGTCTAAGGGTGGGTACTGACGAGGCACAAATGGTCATAAGACAGGCAGGGTTAGCATGTTACTTGAAAGGGATATACTTAAACAAAGAGAACTGAAAGAACAAATTTCCAGCACATGTGCCACTTTGTCTGCTCGTTCTGGCTCTTCCTGCATTGATAACTTTCTCAGTGAGGTGAATGAAAAGTTAAGAGAAAGAAGATTAAATTTGTAAGAGACCTTCATGTCCGTGAGAACAGTAAAGCTTTTCTTTGGAGAGTCATTCGGACCAAATCTCAGACTCCTGTGAGATTTGCGCAGGAAGAAAGGGAACTCCACTAAACATGATGGTTCATTTGCTACATCTGATGTTCTTGAAACATCTTCAGAATGAGAAAATGAGGATCATATGGGATATTCACCCCTTCCTGAAGCACGAAATTTAGAACAGTTTAATCGGACATTTCGGAGTGCTACTAATAATAAACATGACAAAAACTATGGTAGAAAATGGCATAGAGGTCCAAACGAACATGAAGTAATGTCTCTGAGGGACTTGCAGTCATACCAATGTTCTAAAAGAGGTAAATGGCATTGATTTATCTCATGAACTGTTAGATAATTATAATTGTTATTAATTTATCTGGAAAAGTTTTATCTAATGAAGAATATGCAGTTTTAAACTGTGGTTTGAAGTTTCTACCCATGGTTTTACCACGTTTGTATGATGTTAAATGTGATATTTTTAAACTTTGAGAAAATTACATTTAATGGATTTTTTAATTGTTCTGCTTATGTCAGTTTTTATTTATGTCATTCTGAAGGAGAACTTAATGCATATTGTTTATTGGACACTACTCATATTGAATGTAAAATACTTTTTTACCCCCTTTTCAACATGAAGAAGTACAGCATTTTTTACAATGTTAAATTTCGCAGTTGAATGTGAGTTTAAGACATTTCAGACGCAAATGAAGGACACATGTTTTAATTTAACAAAAATCAAATGGAAGGTGTTGCAGGCTTTAGGTAAGCAAAAGGATTTTGTATTCAAGCCTGCAGATAAAGGTAATAAGCTAGTTTTAATGCATTATACACAGTACCTAGGTATGTGTTAAAAATATTTATTGGATGAGAAAGTATGCTAAAAGCTAGATTTTTCTGTATATATTGAAGTTTGAAAAGTTATAGAGAGTTGTTGGATACAAGTTTTAAATTGGGCTATTTCTCTAGAACAGATGTAGAAAAAAAAATCTGATTATGAAGTATGTACTATGGAGTATTTCTACTGTCTCCCCAAAGTGCACAAATATCTGGTTGACCCCCCTGGTCGTCCTATAGTTTCGGCTAAAAACTATTTTCTCCACAAGATGGGTCTTTTTTACATTCATATTTATTACCTAAAGTGCTTCAATTACCATCCTATATCAAATATGTTTGATTTTTTAGGTAAAATAAAAGACATTCAGTGGACTCCAGACATGTATTCAGTTACTTTAGATGTCAAGAGTCTGTCTACAAGTATACAGCATAGTTTTGGTTTGGAGGCTCCATGGTTATTTCTTGGTGGAAGCCTGGTGTCTGAATATGTTATAGAGTTGATTTATTTTTGTTTGAAGAACAACTGTTTTGAACTCAACTGTGATTTATACCATCAGATTCAAGGGATGGCAAAGGGGCAGCTTTTGCCCCCATGTATGCTAACCTTTATATGGGCCTGTTTGAAAAAGTGTATATATATATATATATATATATATATATATATATATATATATATATATATATATATATGGATACTATAGGTTTATAGACAACTTGATTTTTTTGTGTAAGGGGGGACAACAGTTAGTAGTGGATTTTATACAATTACAAATTAACAGATTTAATCTACAATTTTATGGGCTGAAAGTGAATAAATTTGTTTCATTCTTGGATGTGGTATTAGATCATGGGACTATGGAAAACAAAATAAGGACAATAGTAAATTGGAAATTCGAGGATGGAACTCATTATCTAATGGTCAAAATTGCCATCCCCCACACACTTTGTTGGCTTTAACCTATGGGGAATTTTTAAGATTACAAAGGCTTTGTAATAATGAAGATTTTGAAAAAGAAGTAGAAAAAACAGTTAGGATGTTTATTAAAAGAGGACATAATAAGGAGGTTTTGAATAGTTGTTGGGATATGTTAAAGAAAGAAAATATAGTTAGTAAAAGGAATAGTAATGTACAAGATGGTGGAGTAAAAGCTGTACAGGGGAGATATAAAATATGTATTTTGTTACTACGTATAACATATTCAGTTCACAGCTGGTAGAGCTAGTGAAATTTTACTGGGGCTATTTAATGACTTTGAAAGACTTTTTGAGGTGGCTATGTAGACGTCCTGGTATTAGATAGGGAGCAATATTAAAGATATTTTGGTCCATGCTAAATTTGTTATTCCTTCGGTTAGAGGTCCATTGGGATGGTACAAATGGGAACTGCACCCTGTGGGGGTTGTTCTGGATGTAAATATGTAGTAAGAAGTTTTCCCAGGATTAATGGTAAAAAGTTTTTAGTATAAGGAATATATGGATGTGAAACAAAGGGTATTATATATGCATTAAGGTGTCCCTGTAACAAGTTTTCTGTAGGAGAAAGCAAAAGAACATTTAAAGTTAGACTTTTAGAACATGTGAGGGACATTATTAAGGGCAAAAAAGAAAGCCCTATAGCTAACATTTTAAGACCTTCCATAACGGGGAAGCTGGGGGTTTACAGGATACTATTAAAAAATAAATAAATATTGATCAATATGACAGTGCCCTTATCAATAATAAATTATTGTATAAAATCTGTGTATATATTGAAATTTGATACGCTGATTATTTTCTTTACCTTCTCTAAAAGGACTGCTTCTTTTCTGTCTCTAATCACCCTCATTTATGTTTGGCTCAGACCTTGATTTACACTATACTTAGAAGTTATCCAGCTACAGCCAGAAAAGTAACTAAACTGCAGGCCTTTGTTCGGGGTTTTCTTTTGTAGTCCAAGGAATTGATTCTGCAAGGATCTCTTAGTGCACTGACAGTTTTAACACCTCTGCATTAGTGTGGAGGGAGAGGACTCTCAATTCCTTTTGAAATACGAAATAAAACACTGAATAAAGACCTGAAATGTAGTAACTTTTCTGGCTGTAGCTGAATAACTTCGAAGTATAGTGTAAATCAAGGTCTGAGACAAACATAAATGAGGGTGATTAGAGACAGAAAAGAAGCAATCATTTTACAGAAGGTAAAGAAAATAACAGTGACCCTCCCAAATCCAATTATATGTCAATTGCATGGAATGTGGAGCACCCCTAGGCCCCTCAGAAATAATCATCTGTGGTTCACCCTGTACATTCAAAATTCTTATATAGATTCATAGGTTCATAGGTGTGTACTAGGCTAATGGCCCTGGAGCCTATATAAGCCTAGCCCAAGAAGATTCCCTGGCATCATGCCGGCCAAAGTTAGTTCCCAGTGTCCCTGTCAAGCAAGGCCACTGAAGTGATCCCCAGGGTGAACTTCCTATTGCCCACCCACTCATCAAGATTTCTCTTAAAGAGGGCCAGTGAAGTGCTCTGCTTGACGTGAATGGGGTTTGTTCCAAAGTATGGGAAGTCTCTGGGTTAGGAACTTGTCCCTTCAGCATGTTCTGTTTATTGTGGTAATGAGGCTAAGGTCCCTGGAGCATGTGTCATGGAGGGATTGGGATTTCTTTAGGTGTAGCATATCTAGCAACTCTGGGTCAGACATGGCTTTGTAGGTCAAGCAGAGATCGCCTCTAAGTAGGTGATAAGAGACAGAATATAGCTGGAGCTTTTTTGAGCCTGTCAGTATAGGGCATGTGTCTAAGGCATATGATCCTCTTAGTGAGGTATTTTTGTGGCCTTTCCAGTTGTTCTAGGTGTCTGCTGAGGTACATACCAAATGAGGCATTGTATTCTATAACAAATCTAATGAGGGATGAGTAGAGACGGAGTATGACCTCTTTCTTCCTGGATGCGAAGCCTTTTGTAATGAGATGTGCCACATAGAAAGACTTTCTGACTACAGTGGCAATGTGGTTATCAAAGGAGAGGTTGCTGTCAACCTGTGTCCCCAGGTCTCTTATCACACCTTTGGTATTTAGTGGACTACCGCCTATGTGGTAGTTCATGGGCACTGAATTTTTCCAAAAGGGAATGACAATGTACTTTTTGACATTGAGCTTAAGGCCATGGTTCTGGCACCAGTCACTGGTGTCAGAGAGGCCTTTTTGTAGAATGTCTACATCAGTTGGAGAATCAGTAATGGCTCCAAGTTTGCAGTCATCTGCAAACTTGGTCAGCCATAGTCCCTTTGTGTTGGCTTGAACTTCAGAGAAGTAGATGCCAAATAGGAGAGGACCTAGGACCGATCCCTGTGGGACACTACTTGTAACTGGTCAGTAGTCAGATTTGGAGTCTTCTACTTTCACAGTGTGGGTTCTATTAGTGAGCCAGTTGGCAACCCATCTTATTACATAGGGGTTTATGCCTAGTTTAGTGAGTCTATCTATGATTCCTGAGTGAAGGATGGGGTTGAAGGCCTTTGCAATATCTAGGTAGGCTGTGTAAACTACCTTGCCCTCATCCACAGCTCTGGTGACAGACTCAAAGAAGTCTATCAGGTTGAGCAGGCATGCTCTACCTTTCACAAACCCATACTGCATGGGGTCCAGAGTATGGAGATTCCCTATGTTCTTATTTATAAGGTCTATGATGATGCTCTCTATAGCCTTACATATCAGACTCAAGGTGGTAGTTCCCAGGGTCTGCAGTCATTTCCCCTTTGTGGAGTGGGATGACCACAGCAGTGCACCATTCAGTAGGAACAAAGCCTGAAATGAGGCTGTGATTGAACAAGGTACTCAGGTGTGGTGCCAGTTCACTTTGTAATTCCTGTAGAACACAGCTAGGGATATTATCAGGTCCCGTAGAAGCTGTATTCTTGGCTTTGGACAGTACGTTTTTTACCTGTGTAGCCATGATAATAGGGACTTGGCATTCCTCAGGTATTGTGATAGGCTCTTTAGGGGGTGAAAAGGGGGTAAAGTTCGCACTGTCAGCCAATATGTTGGCAATATCAGTTGGTTCTGTGTATGTATTGTCACTGTGCTGCAACTCAGAGCAGATCTGAGTATTGTCATGTAGATTCTTGACGTAACTATAGAATGCCTTGTGGTTGTCTTTAGAATCTGCAGTAATTTTGTTTTCATAGCTAGCTTTAGAGGATTTGATGATGGATCTCAGTTTTTTGCTGAGGCTAACAAAGTAGTTTTTCCAGTCTTGGGACTTCACCCTTTTCTGCAACAGTTTTTTCCTTCTGTTGTAGAGTTTGTTTATGGTGGGGGAACACCAGATTGGCTTCCTTTTTTTGGAGGAGAATATCTTGGTTCTGTTTGGTATGGACCATTCTATGCACTTGTGTATGTGCTCATACAGTGCATTGGTGTATGATTCAGCAGTCATGCACCTATTTTCCATTTGCATGGGTGTCGTGAAGTTAGCTACCTCTGTTTTAGAAGCCCAAAATTGGCTTTGGAGAAGTTTTTTATGGTGGTTTCCTTTGGGGGGGGTGAGGGTGGGATGTGGATATCCATGGTGATTAGCTTGTGGTTAGAACTGACCAGGGAGGAGTTGATTACTGATGTAGAGCAATAGTCACCCATGTTAGTAATGACCTGGTGGGGGTAAGAATGAGTTGGTCCAGGGTATTGGAATTAATGAATTCCAGAAAAGAATGAGTTGGTCCAGGGTATTGGAATTAATGAAATCCAGAAAACATTGAGAAAGTGTGTTGATACATGAGTAATTTTCCCAGTTAATGGAGGGGTAGTTAATCTCCCAGTATAAGGGTACTGGGTTGTACCCTAATATTTTCCAGTATGTTTAGGAACGTGGAGTGGGAGTCTTGGGACATGGTGGGGGATCTATAGCAGGCTACAAACTGGATTGCAGTTTTACCCAGTGTTAGTTGTACCTGAAGTATGTCTGATGAGTTATGTTGGTCTGCTAGTCTGGAGGTGTGCATATCCTTTATGAATATGGAGACACCACCGCCTTTAGTGCTTCAGTCCAGGTTTAGGGGCCGAAAGGTGTGGTATGAATTATAGCCTGGTAGTGCTGGGGTGCTCTCTGGAGCCTTGAACCAGATCTTGGTCACTGCACAGATGTCGATGTTCTACATTTTAAGGAGTGCTTCGAGTGAGTACATTTTGAGATCTAGACTTCCAGCACTGAGTAGCATAACCCTTAGATTTCATTTGCTTGTAGCTGTTATAGTGGTAATTTTGTCTTTAGGACATTGCCTAAAAAAGGCACTATAGGGGTGGCAAGAGCCTTGGCCAGTATTCAGAATCCCTGGGGTGACAGATGCAGGCCATCTCTGGTGAAGCATCGAGGTCTGTCGATCATGTCATCCCAGCAGACAGATACTGGATCCCCTTAGAATGACACCAGAAACTTAACCAATTGTTGAAGTATGCCAAATTTATTTCTCACAGTATATTTTTCATGAGAATTCTGAAACACGCCTTCCACAACTGCACTAAGGCTGACTTAAGTGATGTGCCTGAAGGTAATTATCAATTAACTGTCAGGAATCTTGCAGCTCAAGTTGTTATACTGAAGAAATCCACTCAAGGAAATGGCAGACTCAGCGAAGACAAACAGTTTCCCACAACTGTGATCAGGAATGTGGCAAAGATAAGTGTTGAGGAAGTACAAACTACACTTTAGTACATGCACATGCATAGTGGTGCTAAGAGAATGTCTAGAAGCTACAGTGAATGGACTCCAGTTTATATCTTTTTTATTACTTTACATGGGGAGGAAACTGAAGTATAGGAAAGTAAGAATTGAGGTACAGCAAGCAGAGCTGTATATACAAGGACACAGGCAAAATAATGGTGCTACTGAGGAGAGGAGTATATGTTAAGGGAAAGGCAATCATTTTCTTTTGCTTTTTTTTAAAGGGAAGAGGAGAGGATGTAAGGGGAAGGCAGGGAACAGTAACAGAGTTGAGGTATGGAAGCAAAGTGTATGCAAAGAAACAAAATTCAACAAAGGTCAACAGGGGAGGTTAGCAATTGAGAAAAGAATATATAAACAGAGGGAGGACAACTGGTGATGCAGAAGTCTGGTAGAGAGGGGAGGAAAGTGACACATAAGGAAGGGGAACACCATGATGGGGGATAGGGTGGGCATTCCACTTCTGTTACCACACTGCCTAGGCTACACCAAGGGAGAGATCAGTCACCATACTGACCACTCTCCCCAATGGGTCCAGAGATGATGATAATGGCAGAGATGTGACTATTGAAGCCACATGATGACACTCTCCAGGTAGCCAATGCAGGCCTTCAGATGTCAGTCCACCAACTCCCCTTATTATTTCCACCAACTGCCACCAGGTGACAAACTGTCAACCTCTATCAGTGCCACAGAAGAGAACAGTTGCGCTCCCCTCTAATGATTGACCATAAAACTCCACTGATGACACAACCACACAGGTTGGGAAGGCAGATCTGGCACCGGGTGGAATCCTTACAGGAACAGACTGGAGTTGATAGGGTGGGAACCTATGTTGCATCACTGGTACAAAAGTGATGCATGCAGCACAAAATGTTATCCTAAAGGGATGTAAATAAAACAGCAAACATTAAGTAGTAAAAAATGGGCAGTAGTAAAGATCAGAAAATGTAGAGTCAAAATAAAAATGACATTAGTAAGTAACATCTCGTGGTGATGACCACTCTTGAGTGCTACCTAATGTTGTAATACACTGGCTCTGCACCACCTCAGATAATTCTGCTTACATGCATTAACCCCAAATCCCTATGGTAGGATGTGCAGGCAGGTATGCAGTGACACTGTGTCCATTGCTTGGATTGTGTGTGGAGCTGGAGGAAGGATGGGGATGTTGGATGTAAGACATCTGGGTGGGTGCAGAAATGGCTGTGTGGAAATGATGGAAGGGACTTGTTCAAAGGCATGCCCTCTGGATTTGCACAGTGGTAACACCTATGCAACCCAACATCTTTATGAGGGCACTGTGCTGTACTACAGACAAAGAAGCAGTTGTGTTCAACAGATAAAGCTATTAACAGGTACTTTGCACAGACTATTAGGTTATTTGCTATACAGCAGGACACATAACATGGCTATAGCAAAAAAGACAGGGATATGCCAGGCAAAGGTATGAATGACAGGGGCATAAGATAGTGATGCCCTCATCAATATGCTGCCAACAGTCCAACTCACAACAGCCAATGCAGACCCCAACACCCCCTCCCCATCAGACACTGAACTTCCAACTTTATATTCAAAAGACAAAGGCTAAAATAAATCAGATGGTTTTCTGGACGTGGAATACCTCACATTTCCTTTGTAAATCAAGCAGAGAAGCAACAGGGAAATGCATACTGCTAGAATATGCCCTACCTCTAATAGTCACTGCTTCTAGTAAAAACCTTACCAACCTCAAAACAACCACTAACTAAATCTGTTACTAAATCTCATTAGCTCTAAGATCAAAACACCACTGCTGTTCGAAAAAAGAAAAAAATGGTTATCCGTTCTACAAAGAGCATAACTATTGCTTGGCACCTTAGGTTTCAACATCTTTGTACAAAAAATCTGGACCAAGCTTGCAAGATAATCACAAATTTTATGAGAAAAAAATGAGGCAAAAATCTGGACAATTGAGAGGTATGCTCAGCATCATAATCTTTTAATTTTTAAACCAAACCTCCTTCTTGTACCTTGCAGGGTGGTTCACTTTCAGGTAGAGATCATACAACCTGAGACTACAACCAGATCATTCCCCATCTTTCCTCTCCACTGTTTCATGTAGGAAATGTGATGTGCACAGCTTCTCAGTACTAGGAACAAAACTTTGTCTATCTATAGCCCACACTACAGGAGACTGAAAAGTTCTTAACCAATTTAGGAAAGACTTCAAACACCACCTATCTATAGAGGCAGACTGTCACTGCTGCCCCCACCATAACTTGATTAAAACTCTCATAATATCTGATAGCCCAAACCCCCCCTTCCAAAAACAGTCTCAGTCAGCTTCTATCCCTCATTTGCCTTTCTTCCACGTCTGCTACCAACTCCTTTTGTTTTCCATTCACAACAGTACCCCATCCCCCCACACCCTATCTCATCCAGCCATACACCTCCTGTTCCTGTCTCTTTCACTCTGTCTCTCTCTCTCTCTTTCTCTCTAACCCAACCCCACTAACCTCCTCAACACATCCCTAAACTAAAATCAACTCTTCCAGCTATCTTCCACATTAACGACCCTTCATCCCACTCGGTTCACACCTTACTCTCTCTCTTTACAATCAGTACAACATAGATAATCATGTTCACTATATCAGTACACTTATCTCTTCACTCCCTGTCCAAAACCACTGTTTTTACTGTGCTTACTTTGCTTTAGTATGCTTGCAATGTTTCATGATATCAGTGGCACTGTGGTTCAGTAATCGGTTAGGTTACCAGCTAACCAATGATGATAATGCTGCTAGTGTGTGTGTGTGTGTGTGTGTGTGTGTGTGTGTGTGTGTGTGTGTGTGTGTGTGTGTGTGTGTGTGTGTGTGTGTGTGTGTGTGTGTGTGTGTGTGTGTGTGTGTGTGTGTGTGTGTGTGGAGGGGGACTATACTCAGGATAGGGCCGACTGTTATATCACGGAGGGTGGAGGGTAAACAATGATGCAGGGTCACTTCTGTGATGATAATAGGTACTGTCAGCCATTCCAGGAGAAGTGGGGCAGTGGATCTATAACATATGCCAGCACAGGTTGATGGAATTTTGTAAATAATTATATGTCATTTGCATATCAAACTGATTTGTACAGATGCTTGTGCTGAAAATGTATTTGTGAGGTTTGCTTGTGTTAAAATGTATAAATAGTGTGCCCTGCTGGAAGGAAATGAAATGTATGTGTATTATTATAACTCCATTAAATATACACATTGTAACATCATATACTAGAAGGGAAGAGGTTAGTCCACTGGACTTTGGAAAATATTCTTGAAACTAAATTACTTTATGGGTTAAATCATAAAAATGTTATCCCACAGTTGGAATTGAGTCAGACACACAATGTCTGTGCTAGAGAACAGGTTGTAACTCTTGTAGGAAGAGTAGAAGGGTTTTAAGACTTCAAGCAGTTGCACCACATCTGCTCTGTCTGTGTGTATTGTAGCGCATAGGTGCTAAATCCTGGTAGTTTTTAGTGTTGGTGATAGCATAGGAAACAGAGTCAGATGACCAGATATATGTGATGTTATTCTGTACAGAAATAATGTTCTAATATTAGAAGAGACTGAAGTCTCAGGAGCATTCTGTATTCTGTCATGGATCTGACAACACTGACCACTCACCCATCTTACCTTGCTCTATTCAGTAAGTAGGAATAGTAATTATTTTAGTCAATTGGGAATAGATGGTGAGACTAGCTAAATACTGTTTTTCTATAACTGTGTGAAGCTTTTCATCTGTGTTATTTTTAACATCCCCTGTGATTGAAACTCTGGTGTTTACCATAAATAGATTTTAGTATTTTATTTTATTTATTTGACATTTTTTGACCGGGATAGTCAGACTAGGTCAAAGCCCTTTTTCAGCACAGTCCTGGGAAGAAAAGCTCCAAAGTACAATTATAAAAGATCAAAAATTATAGTAAATGTGCGATACAATGAGAATGTCTACAAATGCATTTATAATAATGAAGGCAAAAGAGAACTAATTACAGTTATTGTTAAAAACAGATAGTTATAAAAGTGACATATACTTGAGGGATAATAGTTCTATGAGTGTCACATACTTGAAGGATAGAATACAGTGGGCAGATCGTAAAGTAATGTACAGGAGGTGGAGTTAGGAGTAGGTTTTAAGACAGTACAGTGGAAGTCGAGAATTGATGAGTGATGTTAGATTTTTTTTGGTAGTACAGCAGATGTACTTCATATTCTTTTATTATTTATTATTAAACATATTTAACCTTTTCAGTGTGACTGGTTCTTTTTAGAAAATATTTAAGTTTTGAGAGTATTTGCACATATTTATTTGGTGATAACTGGCTACTCCTGAAAGCCTGGCTGTTTGGTCAACATTACCATTTGTATTAATATTAATTTCACTCAATATAATTGGATACCCTTTTAAGAGCCTTATAGTGACTGACTGGCGGCAGTGAAACTACCGTATAGTCTGGACAGAAGGTGGCATAGCTATTAAATCTGTGACAGCCTTTCCCAGGTGTGTGTGTGTGTGTGTGTGTGTGTGTGTGTGTGTGTGTCTGTTTCACAGAGAGGGCACTGGAGGACTTGGCTTGGACACACTGCTGAGGACCTAACCCTACAGCTCTGCCAGTGGGGAGTCTTATTGACGACCTGGAGGGAGGCAGATAGAGAACCCCAGACCCCAGGCTGAGTGTGTGCCCTGTGTGTTCTTAAGGGAAATAGTGCTTGATGCAGAGAGGTCTGCATCTGGAAAAACTGAGTGTATCTATTTGTATTCCAAGTGAACATACAGCTCCAGTGTCAGTGGTGAGGATTCAGGCTCCTTGATTACTGGCCCAGAGTGGGGACATCAAATATAGGTGAGCAGTGGTGTGGATATTGAACTTCTATAGCCTGAAAGCAGTTGTCACTAAAGGTGTGCATTCTCTCAGCAGCCACACGACAACAGTTTTTATTTATTTTTTGTTAGTTTAGTTTAGTCAGGGAGAGCAGGAAAAAAATGTTAGCAGAGGATTATGGCAAGCTGACAAAGAACCAGTTGGTCAAGAAGGTGTGTGAAGCCAAAGGACTGGTGTATGCCAACCTGACTAAAGAGGAAATTATTTCAACCTTAGTCGCAGCTATAACACAGACCAGCAACCAGGAGGGTAACCAGTCTGGTGATGGGAATTTGCAACCTTCAGAAAAAGGATAGTTCACTTTTTCCTCAGAGGACTTCAAAATTCACCTGGAGTTAGACTTGAAATGGGAGGCCAAATGTATGGAATTAGAATCAGCAGAGAGGCTACAGCAGGCAAAAGTGACAGAATTAGAATCAGCAGTGAGACTGCAGCATTTGGAGGCCAAAGAAAATGAGAGACTGCAGCATTTGGAGGCTGAAGAAAATGAGAAGGAACATCAACTTGAGAGGGAGATGCTGACTCTTCACAAGGGTCATGGAATTGGGGAAGGAAATAACCGAACCCTAGAAGCAGTAAAGGTTAGTAAATTTCTTCCACAATTTACAGAGGGTGATAATTTTGATAGTTTTATTCATATATTTAAGAGTATGTAAACAGTATAGTGTTGACCAAGGGCTCTGGGTATGGTTCCTGACTCCCTTACTCCATGGTAAAGCTGTAACTGCTGTTTCTAAATTGTTTGATGTTGATTGTTTAAACTATGACAAAGTAAAGCAATGCTTATTTGAATGCTTTAACACCTGAAGCTTACAGAAAAAAGCTTTGTGAGCATAGACACAAAGCAAATGAAAGCGTGTGTGATTACATTGCTGAGTTAAGCACTTATTTTCATAGGTGGGTGAGTGGATGTTAGGTCACCACTTTTGAAGGGCTGCCAGACCTTTTGGTGAGGGAACAAGCCCTTAGCACTTTGCCTGAGGACATGAGAATCTATTTGGCAGACCAAGAATATATGTAAGTCTGCAGATAAGCTGGGGAAGAATGGGGGTCTCTACTTGGCAAGCAGGCCATCACTGGACAGGAAAAGAATAATCAGTGCTGCACATGGATGTAAGGGAACCCATGGTGGGCAGCGTAAACTGCCCCAACAGAGGTAGCCAGTAACAGGGGAAGCCACTAGTTCAGGTACACAACCAGGATCAAGGGTTGAATGTTTCAAATGTAACCACTGGGGCCATGTAGAATATAGATGTCTATGGAGGCATGGTGGGGAACAAAAGGTGGGGAAACCAGCAAGTGGGAATAACAGTATTCCAGTGGTAAGTTGTCTGTAGACAACAGGAATACCAAACTATCACAAGAGGTTGTATCCTATCTTAGTGGATGGAAAACATGCCACTGCTAAGAGAGACACAGTCTCTGACATAACCACTGGGAAGCCTGCAGTGGTTAAAGAGGAATAATACTGTCTTGTTCAGTCCACTCCAGTCAGAGCTTTAGGAGACACCCCATTCCAAATGCCTTTGGCCAAGGTTCATCTTGACTGGGAGGGTGGAAAAGCAAGCAAGCAAGTAGGGGTGTTTGAAGATATTGCTGCTGATGTCTTGATAGGGAATGATTTTGATAATCCAGCACCTTGTGTGCAAGCAGTGATACACAGTCAGGCTTGGAGACAGGCATGTGGGTCTGGTAGCCTGGGGGAGACCCAGACAGACCTCCTACCTGAAGCCAGGGCTGGTGAGGTGGCTATTTCAGGGAGGGAGCTATCCTGTAATAGTGCGCCTGAAGGTGAGCCACAGCTGCCAGTATTTGTGAGGTTTGTTTGTGTTGAAATGTACCAACAGTGTGTCCTGCTGTAAGGAAAAGAAATGTACATGTATTATTGTAACTGAATTAAATGTATACATTGTAACAGCATATACTGGAAACAGAAGAGGTTAAGCCACCCAACTTTAGAAAAAAATATTCTTGAAATTAATTTACTTTATAGGTTATGCCTTAAAGATGTTATCCCACAGTTTTGAAAGGAGCCCGAGACGCAATGTCTGTGCTAGAGAATAGGTTGTAGCTCCTGTAGGAAGAGTGGAATGGTTTTATGGGAGTGGAAAGGTTTTATGACTTCCAGCAGCTGCACCACATCTGAGCAATGCTCTATTTGTGTTTATTGTAGTACACATGTGCTAAACCATGGTAGTGTCTAGTGTTGGTGATAGCATAGGAAACAGAGTCAGATGACCAGATGTATGTGATGTCATTCTGTATAAAAATAATGTTTTAATATTAGAGGAGACTGAAGTCTCAGAAACATTCTGTATTCTTTCTTGGATTTGACAACAAGGACCATTCACCTATCTTGCCTTGCTCTATTCAGTAAGTAGGAACAGTAATTATTTTAGTCAATGAGGAATAGATAGTGAGACTGGCTAAATACTGTTTTTCTATAACTACGTGAAACTTTTTTCGATGTTATTTTTAACATTCCCTGTGACTAAAACTCTGGTGTTTATAGAAATAGGTATTTAGTATTTTCATGTTCTTTTATTATTTATTATTAAATATATTTAAACTTTTCATTGTGGCTGGTTCTTTTCAGAAAACATTTACGTTTTGAGAATATTTGCACATATTTATCTGGTGATAACTCTGGCCACTCCTGAAAGCCTGTTTGTTTAGTCAACATTACCATTTGTATTAATATTAATTTCACTCAGTATAATTGGATACGCTTTTAAGAACCTTATAGTAACTGACTGGTGGTAGTGAAACTACCTTATAGTCTGGGCAGAAGGTGGCATAGCTAGTAAATCTGTGACAGCCTTTTCCACGTGTGTGTGTGTGTGTGTGTGTGTGTGTGTGTGTGTGTGTGTGTGTGTGTTTGCAAATTAAGTCTGAGTGTGTGTCAGCTACTTGGAGCAGAGACACAAAGCACTGGTTTCACAGAGAGGGTGCTGGAGGACTTGGCTTGGACCCTCTGCTGAGGACCTAACCCTACAGCTGTGCCAGTGGAAAGTCTTACTGGGGATATGGGGAGAGACATATAGACACCCAGACTCCAGGCTTTGTGTGTGTCCTGTGTGCTCTTAACTTAAGCGAAATTGTGCTTGATGCAGAGAAGTCTGCAGCTGGAAATACTGAGTGTATCCATTTGTATTCCAAGTGAATGTCCCTCTCCAGTGTCAGTGGTGAGGATTCAGGCTCCTTGATTACTGGCCCAGAGTGGGGACATCACAACTTCAACAAAGTTATAATGGTTTTCCCTTTAGACACCATGCATACCATAGACCGACCTGTAGGCCAAGGAATCAAGAGTTCCAGTCACTGAATCTTGATATGCCAGTGTTATCAAGCAGTTTAACATCTCCTAATTATACCCACACAACTGTGGCAGTACTGCTTGAGTAAGCCTGTGGGTTACATATGTCAAGTTTATATTATACTGCTGGAGGACTATGCCTTCTACCTATTGTGTTGGAATTACTGATGATGATGCTGTGAGTCTAGTACTGTTGTGTTGGGGGGCTGCTAGCATACAGCAAATGTGTGAATAAAGTGGAGCAAAGGTATAGGTAGAGTAGACTTGCATTCAACAGTCCTCAAGGATGGTACTGTTTTCCCATTGTGTCCATACCCCTCAACACTTTGCCCCCTACTCTTAAATCATGCAGATGTTGGGGACACATCTGCAGTAATACTAAGTGACTGGAAATGGGAAGCTTAGTTTCAGTGAGTCATATCAGTTTTTGACTATGGATCCCATGGGTTCTTGAACAAACACACTGGGTTGGCTTCATCATTGGAATCAGTGTAGTTGATGTCCACTCTATGGCCGGTGTAACAGGATCATCACCATTGTGCATCTATGCGAAGGCATTGTATCTCAGGCCTGTGCTGCTTCCTTCAGTGTGTTGGGAGAGGTCTACATACATACCCATATAGAAGGACATCTGTGTCCTTTCTGAAGTAATTGTATTCACATATTACAGAATATCCTGCTTGAGACTTGTGTCTAACTGTGGGATGCATAAGTATAACTCTGTCCTACAGGGGTCGGGGTACATTGAACCATGCAAGAGTACTGTGTGTTAATGGCAGTCAGGTTACCACACACTGGCAGTCATATCCTATGCTGGGCCTGTGCTTCATTCACAGTAATGGGGTGTACCAAGCTGCCAGTAAAAATGCTGCAGTCCTCCAAAAAAATGCATGGAGCCATTATGTTTGACTATAAGATCTACGCACATACACATGCACCTGTGTGTGCACTCTCTATTGTCCTCAGGGGTAGTTTGTCACCCCCACCCTGTGTTGATAATATACTTCCACATATAGTCTATATGTACATGCAGTTAGTTCCCCATACCTATTGCAAGGGAAGAAAGCCCTTGCCAACCCTGGACTTTTGCATGTGTAACTATGTAGGGGTATATTGTCGGTGACTTTACAACATCTTGCATGCAGTTCTGATTTGTCTTGGCCAAAGGTGGAAAACACCATAAAAATTCTCCCATACAGTGAATCAGATCCTACTACAGGCCCTCCATTAGCATAGTCAGTGGATGCTCCATCAACAGGGATCTCACCTCATTTGTACACATGTTTAGCAGGACATTATAGACAACATTAATTCTGTCAGTGGCCAAAATTGATATTATGCCAAAGTCTAAGGAAGGGCCACTGATATGATCCCTGCTACATACATTAGGGCAGCATGAGTGTCACAGCAGCAGAGGGTCATGGGAGGGTTCTGCTGACAAAACTACCTCTGATAGAGAAAAATAACTTTCTGGCATCTCTGCATGGGGTTCCAGATAGTTCTGACCAAAATTAAGTTATAAAGATTAGTGCAAAATTGCACAGGTCACTGGTGCATTTACACTGGTGATGCCCTACATCAGTATGTCTGAACATAGGCTAATATCTGCAGTAGTAGTGCACTGCAAGGTAATAAAATGTACAAGCATGACTTCTTAGCTTTATGGGAACATCAGGACTATAACTCCATAGGCAACATGCTCAAGGTATGTTACCTATTATTTTTCCGTACCACTGTGTTAAACAGAATTATTTTCACTAGGTAGTAGGTATTTTGAAGGATTCTAACTTAGTCTTGGTAATGTATCAGTGTCTTCACAGAGGCTATGTTATCAGGGTTCTTTACCATGTATATTGGTCTGCCTGATATTGGGGAATGGTTTGGCTCTGATGATGATGGAAAACAAATTTGGGCATATTTTGGGGTCATGGTGTCGATGGTAGACTCAAACAACTTATCCCCCAGACCCATGATGACATCCATGAATAGGAAGATGCAGAATCTCCCACTCAGGGAATCATCTCATCACCTGTGGCAGAGTCCCCCTTGCTTGCCATCAGCTCTACTGAGCAAGAGGATGACATCAGGAACAGCATGCCAGTGGGCGAACATGCCATGTGGACCACCCACCTCCTAAGTTGAGTATCTCCATGGCTGCTAACCAGTATTTGTGCAGGACAATAACAAAGGGAAGCCAGGCAGGCACCAATGCAGCCACAGTGGAGCTGGTTGGGGTAGAGTGTGGCCTGCATGAAGAATCAAGGGAGTGCATGGGCCAGATGTGCAACATTACTGACATGTGGATACAGGAGTTTGCATGCAGTAGGTGCCCTGTAAACCTGCACATTATTGTCAATATGCATCGAGTGGCCAGTCAATCTCTGCCTTTGGTGGGAAGGCCACAAAGTGAGGTGCAGGGCATGGTCTTGGACCCATAACACTATCACCTCCACCTCATCTAGAGTTGAGGACAGTATGAGACATGGGCATACACATTGAAGTAGTATTCTTGTGGTGATCACGTATAGTATGAGCCACTATTCACCCTTACTGAGCACTTCATCTTCTCTGCATGCTGCCGCTTGAACCTGTGACCTTCTCAGAAGAGGGTGCTTCAGTGGACAGGGACATGCACAGTAAGTGTATACGTCTCCTGCAGGTGCTCAGGACCTGTCCACCAGACCCCAGCAGACTGCTGCAGCACTCTTACAGCTGAGCCCGAATAGAGACACACACACACGTGCAGCTCTCACCATCACACAGCCACATATCAACTGAGGCACCCCCCTTCACAGACCAATCTACCAAGGTCCCTCCAATCTCCCATCCATGCCTGACTCACAGTCTCAGCAGTAATCCTCATCCCCACCCCCACACACAAATTCTCACTTGTCACTGAGGCTCTCACCACTTCTACATATGGTAACAGATGTACCATACCCTCAGTATTCCGTTACCTGGTTAGCCT
This sequence comes from Protopterus annectens, assembly GCF_019279795.1. Classification (NCBI taxonomy): domain Eukaryota; kingdom Metazoa; phylum Chordata; order Ceratodontiformes; family Protopteridae; genus Protopterus; species Protopterus annectens. The sequence continues at coordinate 510,756,471 of NC_056745.1, forward strand.
ATGTCTGATGCACATTGTGGTCACTCTATCCATAACATAGCAAAGCTTGGTGTAAGATGGCATGCATATATATTTTTTTAATTTATATACACTGCTTTATTCTGGCCTATGATAATGAACCAGATGCTGCTCCTTAGCGAATGCCATGTTGTAATATGTCCACCTCTGTCTGGTGTAGTCATCCCTTGAAGCTCATGCACTAGGTCTTCAAGTACTTCCTGTACTTTTGGGTCTGGTACTTCTTCCTCCTGAATGTAACATTTTTACTCCTGCTGATGTAACATTTTATATATCAACATGTTTTGTAACACTGCACACAATGCAAAGGTGTAATATCTGTGGAGCTTTTCTGTGAGGGCCACTGCTGAAAATGGGCTTTTCTCAGTCAGACTATCCTAGGCAACAAATGTAATATCAATAAATAAATAAATGAATGTTGGAGGGTCATACTGTAGTGCACTGCCAGATACATCCAAACAATGGAAGCAGCACTTTAGCAGACCAAACACACATTTGACAATGATCCAAAACTTTGACAAAGCTTTATTCTAGGCATTTTCTGGCATGGCTTGTGGGTTTCTAATTGCTGTCATTAGCCATGATGTCAAGATATATCCTGCATAAACAACAAGATGTCCCTGTGGAAAATTTCCCCACATAAACTGCTGTTATAGGTCACACGTGCCAGACATGGTCACTGTCTGAGTAGCCTACAGACTCACAGAAAATTATATTCTGTGGATTCCAGGACACCTGTCAGTTAATGGAATAAAATCCCTTACAGTTGATATACCATTGTCCTTGCACACCAGGTGGGGTCTACACAGGCCTAGATATGAAGGTGACATAATCTCAACCAGCTCCTACATGGTGCCTCTAGCCCCAAGATAGCTGTTCACTATCCCTGTGTCATGGAGGGCAGGGTATGTTGAGTGTCACCAAGGGCGATGACTTGCAATACCATGACTGCTGGCAGTGACAGCTGCCTCTTGCATACGCATACTGACTAACATTGCTGCTTCCACATACATGTTTTTGCAGTCTTTTTTTCCATAACTGTAAGACTTTACTGTGGTTAGCAATCCTGCAGTAGCATCTCTCTACAATGAATATATGTATTTCTGAATGACTAGAAACTGGGAGTTCCAAGAAAGGTACTTGGAAGTCAGATAAGGAGGTATGTTCAAAACAGACCAGTCAATGTCTTGAGCACAAAACACAGACTCAAAGGAGACGGTATCCTTAATAAGAAGTCAAAAGTTTGAGAAGGAAGAGGTCTTTTAGAAAACCTTTACATGCCTTCTGTGAGGCCTGAATTCAATAAAACAAACCTTTACAAAAATTAGAAATTACAGTAAACTGAACTTTGGTGGTGGAATAACTGGAACCCAAAAAGAAGAGATTACATCAAATTATAAAACTGAGTTAACTATGGCACAGAAGGAATCCGGTTCTTGGGACTCCCAAATTAAGTATCTCTTCAATTAACTCTTGTAAAAAGAGTGAGCACTTATAGCTTTCTGTGAAGGAGAAAGAATAGGACAGAAAAGATTTCAGATTAGTGGAACTGGAGTAGCCATGCAATCACCTTGAAAGGTTTGCCAGACAAGTGGGACAGAAGATCCTATTTGGGGCCTAAAAGCCAAGGTTGCTTCTTGAGGTGAGGTCATAGCATCAGCAGCCAAATTTGCCTCAGCCAAAAGAGGACTGTGAGGATGGCTGAAGACTTACACAAAAAATGCTTATTGCAGAAATGGTCATTAGTGGTAACAGGGGAAGGCATAAAATCCACAAGTCCACTGACAGACCAGAGCATCCATTGAAGTCTGTGCATGTGGACATATTAAAGAAAATAGTTGCTACACTTGGAGATCCAGAAAGTCTGAGTGAATCATCCATGAGATATCAGAATATTCCTGAGACTGTCCATTAGATAGTTGGTCTTTTCCAGAATGTGCACTGCTCCCAGAAAAAGCCATGAAAACACTGCCCATTTCCGCACTCAGGTTTTCTCAGCACAAGGGTTTAGGGTGAAGCTCCTCCTTGCTCATTGGTATATAACACCACACCAGTGTCTTTATGATTACAGATCACATCTTAGGGAAGGATGTCCTGAAGGGTTTGCAATGCTCAGAATATTGTTGGGTCATACCCTGGAAAGTTCTCCCACAAAATGCTTCTCCCTGTCACCCCAGAGTGACCCGTGGTTACTGTGATGCTCTAAAGAGTAAGGCTGATCAAGGATATCCCTTGATGGAATTAGGAGACTAGATCAGCCAGTCTAAATGTCTGCAAACAGGCGAGAGTCAAACTGTCAAACAGGTTGACTAGAACCATTGCATACTCATAATTCAATGTAACACCTTGATGAGGAACTTCACACTGGGCAACACTTTCATTAATACTACCATAAAAACCGAGAACCCTCAGAATTAGAGATGCATGGGGGGGTGATGAAATTATGTCTCAGTATCAGAAGTCTGTCCTTAAAGTTTGATAATCCTCTGTCTTGGATCCACATGGCACCCTATGAATATTAAAGTGAGTGACAGTTTCAGCTGCAACTTTGCAGTGTTCAAGATCCGCAAGAACAGACAAATGAAGCAAATCTCTGTGGCTGATATGGCGGGGTAGCAGAGAGCTAATCATCCAGGTTTGAAAGAGATTTATGCCTTCCCATACTGAGATGGGCTGCAGTGACTCACATGCATGTTAACAAAGAAAGTAGGCTATTGAGACAAGAAGAAATGGCAGTGCTCAAAACTATTTCTTGAGATATGTCCACATAAATGGCAAAGGATACAGAAGGCAAATGGTCAGAAGAGCAATACAGCACATTCAATCTCCTTCCTGTAAACAATGAAGCATCACCTTATGTATAGTATTTTAGGATGAATGGTTAATGGTGTTTATATATACTCACATACCAAAGACCTGTCATAGTACAGTGTCTGCCCCAACAGAAGCAGACACTGGCAGCCCCAGAACATCTATATACACAGTCCAATACGATTCTGATATTAATATCAGCATCTCACCAAACATTCTGACACAGAAAAGACTGCAGACTGCCAGATGCCTCCAAAGAGAGCTAAGGACTCAGGGTTGGCACCAAGACAAACCCAGTCAATGAAACAGGAGTTATAATTCTGCAAGATGTTGGGGGAGCAGCATCAAGGGATGGGATACAGATGGTGCCAAAATAAGATGTACTGGGATAGTCAATGGCTCAGACATATCCGGCACCAGAACATGTGTCAGGGAACAAGCTTCATGCATGCATGCATGCAAGTCCCAGGGCCAACCCTATCCATCCTGGAAACAGAAGGGGGATTTCCCCCATTTCAGTCCAGGCATTCACAAAACTTCACTATAAAATTCTACTCTTTATCTGAAGATCTCTGGATAGTTCTTGCAGACTTAAGGGTGGTGGTGAAAGAACAGTAAAGAAGATATTTAGAAAGCTCCTACTCCAAAGGGCAACAGTTAGTCCTCTCAGGGAAGAGGTCTGTATTATGATGGCCTCCGAGAGAGTGACTGTCCAGGCATTGGTAAAGTGAGGGTCTCCTACACTGCTGCAATTTTTGAGACTTGCATGGAATCAGAGGAATGGAGCTTGGTCCAACACTTCCCCAGTCTCTGATGGGAAAGGCAAACAGTCCTTTTAAAATCTGCTTACTGTCGAGCTCTTGTAAAGAGTGTTGGTAGAATGTCTTATGAACAACACAAAAGGTATCCAAGTGCTCCAGCCACAGTCATAACACGTAAACTGGGATGAAACCCTGTGGTCACAGCAGGCGCACTTCCTAAAGTGTTTCTTCTTAGAAAACAACATACAAGAGAAAGAAAATGCTTAGTTTAACTATAAAGTCTGAGTACACAAAAAGCTAGAGAACACTGTCAAAGAGCAGACAAATATTTGACTAGGCCTCAGTTAATTAACCAGATTGAGGAAAAAGTCTGTTGTCGCCTCCCCCCACACACACACCTGCCTCACATATGACAAAGGAAAAGAAAAAAAAGGTGAAGAAAAATAGATCATTTTGAAGAATACTAGTGAAAAACAAGCCTTACTTAGCAGAGAGCATTGAAGTACACCTGGTTGCTTGAGTGACAAACAAGATCAGAGAGTTATGGGGAGACTTGCATTATGGGAGTAGGGAAGGAGCTTCACTGTTTTGGAGTAGCTGCAGTTGCTAGGCCAGACACACCTAATGGTAAAATCTCACAACTCGAAGATGACAAATGGTATAATGTAAGATCTAGATTAGTGAGTCGGTATGAATAGTTTTATCTAGCCCTATTAAGTGTTGAAATGTTAAAAGTCTCTTAAAATTTTTTACAAGAGAAAAGAAAAGACTTGAACATACAATAGTTGAAAGAGTAGGCCACTGTACATGTGAAGAACTAGGGAAAGCACTGTATATGAAAAAATATAACATTAAAAATAAAAACCCTCATTAAGGAGAAGAAATTAAACAGTAGTTGCTTAGTATTGTATGGTACTAAAAAAGGAATCTTAATATGCTAGACTACAAATTTGAAAAAGACTAGAATGCATCCATGGGCCTAATGGGACTAGAACTTGGCAAAGTGCATGAACACATTCTGATGAGGTCCTTCGTCCAGTTTTACATTTGGAGACAAGGAAGCGAGGCATACCTTTCAACAGTCCAGAATTTCACAGTATGCCCAGATTTTTGCCTCATGTTTTTGGCAGTGGCAGCTGGTGACTTCAAATCAAAGGGGGGCTGCAGGAGACAGCAGAATAGGTGGGGCCAACAGGGGTGTGGCCAACTAGAAAGGGGTGGAGCTATGCTCAAAACCACAAAAACTGGGACTCTAATTAAATAGGTTGCCCTGGGTGCCAAACCGTCATTATGAGAGTCCAATCAAGACAAAATGAAGTGGAGAAGAAAAAAAATATTTCAATGCATTGGCTACATGACATTCTTAATTAATATCTAGTTGGAAAGAAAAAGGTTGTGAGGCATGAAAAAAGAAATTACTTTTTAAATACATTACTGGAATGCCAGTCAAAATTAAGCATAAAAAACAAGCAGCACTCAACTTGAACCACTTCCCCTTGTACTGCATTTCTAATTATAATTTATATTCAGCTTTATAAAAGTACCAAGTAACATGCTGAAAGTAGCAATCTCTGTGATACCCTCACTTGTAAAAATGTTTCTTATCCAAAAAGACCTGCTGCCTGACAACGACCATCTACGTATTTCATGGGGAAAACATGATCAAAGTAAAAATGAACAAACAAGAAACAAGCTCAAGATAAATTTCTTAAAGGATTACTGCACAGGTTATGGACCACACATGATAGATTGCCATTCTGTTAAGTTTACGGGTAAAGCCTGTAAAGATGACTGCAAGTCTCCAAGAAATGTAATGAGCTTCTGAAAATACTGTAATCCTGTCTTTTATTACAAATACTATCATATGCATTTCAGTACCTAAGGTTTATACATTATCTAGTTATGTAAATATTATCTGCATGGCAACAACAAAAACGCTTTCAATGTTGATAATTCTTTAACAGCAAGTTTATTAAAGCTTACTTGCATCTTACAATCTCTGACAAGCTTACCAGATTGTCATTAAAGCATTGCTACTTAAAAACAGAGCAACAGACACTGCAACAACATGCATTTTCTAAATAATAAGAAGCATAAATCAACAGTATAAAAATATGACAGAAATCCAGAACATTCTGCAAAATCAAGGACAGATGAAAAGCCACTGTAGTACTTGTGTCTACCTTGGATGGGGGGATACTCTGCACACTTACACTGTATGACTGCTCCTTTCCTTGCTTGGGCACATCCAGAGTCACTACATGGGGGTGTGGGGTGCAAGTATGTCACAATGTGAAATGTCTCTGGCTGACGGTGATGGCCATGACACATTTGTCATACCTCTCAACTTCAGAGCAAGAAATCTGGACAAAGGCATGAATAGAAGTGGGACAACGGCCCAAAAATAAGGACAATTTTTAAATATTGCTCTTATAAACTTAGAAAGATAATAGAATAGCAAGTCTTGCATTTGTATGAATTTTCTGAAGGGTATGAAATCTGAAAGTCAAATGTCTGTCATTATTTTCTAACTTAAATCTTTAATGATTTGCCACTAATTTGCTAGAAATCCACAATTTTATGAAAAACAGACCAAAAATGTGATGTAAAATATAAAATAGTCACACAATACAGCTGGGAACCTGTCAAAGAAGGGACACTTTTTTAATATTAGTACTGTTAAGTTGAACAGCTGACAAAATAAGAGAATCTACATGCATTTCTGAAATAAAGGTAATCTGTAACTGATCATTGCATCTTCATCATCTCCTTTTGTCTTATCCTGGTTAGAGGTCGCCACAGCAGAACAAAGGTCCGTAGAACAATTGGCAGTGGAGTTTTACGGTGTTGAGTTGCTAGCCTGGCACCTAACCTTCCACAGAAGGCACACACACGCACACACTCACACCTAGGGCCAATTGAGAGTGTCCAATCCACCTACAGCATGTCTTTGGGATGTGGGAGGAAACTGGAGTACCCAGAGGAAACCCACGCAACCACAAGGAGGGCATGCAGACTCCACACAGAAATCACCTCAGCTGAGAATCACAATTATTTATTAATTGTAAACCCTCCATGTTTCTTCCAACATTGCCATCGGGGACAGCAACATTTTGAGCCAAAATAAGGGACAGTTGAGAGGTTTGGTTATACATAATTCTATAAAGTGATTTATTTATGAGTACCTCAACGCAGGAAATCTGGACAAGGCCAAATATATTAGGGGAACAAACAAACAGTACTAAAAATTGCTCTTATATAAACTTAGACAGTTGATAGAGTAACAGGTCTTGATTTAGCATGCATTTTTCTGAAGGGTATGAAGTCTGAAACTCAATATCTGTCATTATTTAGTGACTTCCTTCCTAAATGATTTGCCGGAAAACCACAAATTTTATAAGGAACAAACCAAAAATAAGAAGTAAAAATCTATTCATTCTGCAAAAATCTGGACAGTTGAGTGGTACATTTCAGCTGGGAGAATTGTGCAGCAGAAATCCTACATGACGGACTTAGCTACCTAGGTGTGGACAAGTAGTACCCCGCCCCCCCCCAAAAAAAAACAAAGCTCTAAGAGAAGTGATTGCTTCAATCTGGCTTCATCACTTTCAGTAGCATTCAGACTCAATCAGTGAAAATATTCAGTAACAAAAAAGTTTGTGCTTGTAGACAGTTAATTTAACTGGTTCCTAATCGAACACATCCAACCAAGAACTGGGAGGGGGCATACCTGAGCTGATCAGATAAATCAATAAACACCTCCCTGATTGTATTAAATTATATTCCTTGTATAATACAGTACAGTTGTTAGAGGGCATTTTAAATTTATTGTTTTGAACATATGTCTAGTAAGCAATGAAACAAAATGCATGCACCAATAATGACAAAACTTCCCAATTCAGAACATTTCCATCATAAAAGTCTACTCAAACTTCTACAATCCACTAGTATCAGTAAATATGCACAATCTCTGCAGAAGTAAAAGTAATTTAATTCCACATTAAAGAGATCTGTAGCTAATGGAGAGGTTGTTGCTAGCAAGCAACTTTATATTTCATTGTTTCATCTACAAATAAAGTGTCTGTTGCCCTTCAGGAATAAATTGCCTATGTTACATTAAAATGATAAGCTAGTAATATTGCAACAGGGAATGGATGGCAAACTAATAACATGTTCATAGTTACTAGATATCTCTGCCAAAGATGGCATGTTCAGGACTGCAGCATCCACCCCCTTTAAAAGTACACACACTACAGTATCAACAATGCGTCTACATACTGTGGGAGTAGAACCCACAGCCTTCTGCATCAAAAGCAAGTATTCAAGCTGTTATGCTATTAACAATGCAAGCAGACTCAGCATAAGCAGCACTAAACTTCTCTTCCCTGAAGCTCTCATCTCCTTGTAAAATCCACTCAACACTCAACTGTATCTTTCAACTTTGCAGTACAAGAAATGTAGAAAAAGCCAAAATTTATTGGGGGGGGGGACAAAAGCCCAAAAACCAGGGACACATTTTAAACATTGCTTGTATAATCTTGGAAAGTTGCTAGAATAAAATGTGTTACCAACATGCATTGCACTGCCAATTCTTGAACCCAGGACCCTGTGCACTACAGTCAGAGCAACATACCACTATGCCAAATCAGCTGTTTCTTGAAAGACAGGAAGACTGAAACTTAAATAACCATCATTTAGTGAATTCAGTTCTCACTATAGCTCCCAACCTCTTAGCAGAAAAAAACTGGACAAAGCCAATAATGATGGGGAAATACAGCCCCAAAAATAGGGAAATTTTTCAAATATTGATCTTATAAACTTAGAAAATTGCTAGAATAAAAGGTTTGTGTTACCATGTATTTTCTGAAGAATATGAAGTCTGAAATTCAAATGCTGATTATTATTTAATGAATTCAGTCCTTCACTGATTACAAAAATCCAGAAAATCACAGATTTTATGAGGAAAAGAACAGAGCAAAAATATGAAGCAAAAATCTGGACAGTTTTCACAAGTGGTGGTGGGTAGGGAATTTTACACACACACACACACACACACACACACACACACACACACACACACACACACACACACACACACACAAATTCCCTTGCAGAAGCTTTGTTGAAGTACAAATTCCCTACCTCACCTCTACATTCCCACACTGAAATGTTACAAACTGCACAGGCGTCTGGGCCTCAGTGTACAGATGCCTCCTCTTTGTAATCTGGACTGGTTAAACAGTAGTCGAGTACACATGTGCAGTTCATTCCAGGACTCGCAAGCTAATTATTTTATTTATAAAAGTTCTGTTTTAAATTTTACACCTGGGGGGGGGGGGCTGCAGTCCAATAGCACGAGCTGCCCCTGGTTTTTGGTCTGTCATCATACAACTTGTGTTTTTTTCTGGCAAATCATTGGAATGATTTGGAGATTAAAGTTACTAAATAATGTCATGCATTTGAGTTTCAGACATCATATCCTTCAGAAAATGTATGCTAACACAAATCCTGTTATTCTAGCAACTTTCTAAGTCTATAAGAGCAATATTTAAAATGTGTCCCTATTTTTGGACCTTTGTCCCCCACATTATGTCAGACGACTTTGTCCAGATTTCTTGTGCTAAGAGGTCGAGAGGTGTGAAGCAAGGTATGCAGAGAATCCTCAACAGGTGCTAATACCACTCTGACTGGGTATATGACATTAAGCTACAATTCTGAATGAAATACAGAAAATTCACTAGTTTTCTGCACTCCTGTTGGGTGTCAGTGGGAGAGAGAGAATTACTTTGTCAAGCAGAAGTATGAAATAGACTGGAATAAAATAAAAATGAAGTAAACAAGTTAGTCTGAACTGGAATGAGTGGACACATTCATAGCTGTGCCCAGAACTCAGTAAAATTAACACATGTAAATGATTTTTGATAGTTTTATTATTATTACTGTGGTAGCAGCTTTAGCCCTGGTGGAGTGTGTTATGGCTTTAGCAGGGACCAGTTTTCCATAAGAATAGCAAAAGGTAACAGTCTGCAATCCATTTAGAGCTAGTTTGCCTACTTGTCCCTCTTGACCTGAACCTTGCATTCACCCTGGTGGTGAGCTCCCCACAGGCCAAGTCAGTTATCTAGGGTCAGTGTCCTGATTGCACATAGTAGTAGAAAGGAAGCCTCTGGGTTTTTCCAGATATGGCTTTCCTGCCAATTCAGCTCTTTTTGTTTAGGCAGTGAAGCACTGGAACAGAAGTTTCTCTAGGGATGTTTTTCAACACCAGCAATTATTTAGAAACCACTGTAGCTTCCACACCATGTGGCATTTTGCTAGGGAATATCATTAAAATACAAGAAGACATGTAACCTAGGACCCTCAGAAAATCCTTTTGGTTTTGTAGGCCCCTGAAGTGCTAGGAGGGATAGGTAATCTTGTCCTCAGGAAGGCCCACTGTTACACAGAACACAAGACTCTTCCAAGAAAGTAGTCCTGACATTGAAGGACAGCTGGGACTTTTGGGTACTGAGAACAAGTCCCACCTTTTGGAAGCAATCTAAGGAGGTTTGCATAGCTGACAAGAATTCTGCTGGGGAATGACTGAGATAATTGTCCGAGTAAGGATAGATGTGGGCTCACAGTCCTGCAGAAGACAACTGGTGCCCAACATCTGGTGAAAACTCTTGGAGTAGTAGAAAACCAAAATGGTAAGGCACAGAATTGGTAATGGAATTCCCCTGCCCAGAAATGCAGGAACCTCCTTTGCTCATGTAAAATAGTAACACGAAGGCTGATATTCTTTAGATCCAGAATCACTATCAATGCCTCCAGAAAAATGTGTGGTGACAGTTTTTGAAGGGTCAACCTTTTGAATGTTGGTACTACTAAAACTAGTTTATTAGTGACTAATCCAGCAGAAGTCTCCACGTGGTTTCATTCCCGGGAAATAGGAAAATGCTTCTACTCATCCTCATCATGTCTTCCCTGGGTACAAAACCAGATAAAATAATACAAAGTAATACAATGTGCCAAGATTCACTGGACTCCACTGTAGCAAATAAAAGTTGATTTATTAAAGCAAAGAACAAATGCTGGTTAAGGGCTTTTGTCCCTAAACAGACGGAACTTCATCAGAACCAGTGGGAGACAATATCAGACAGGTATAAATAGTCATGATAAAAAGTCATGTGACATGCTTAGATTAGCATTAGCTATATTTAAAGAAACATTTAGACTAAAAGGTAACATGTATACATACATAGACGGATCTACTTCTAATACTCAAATGGCCATATTAACGAATTTCATTTTTGTGAGACAAAAATCGTGAAAACAAAATACCCGAATGGCAAATTTTTAACAGGACAAGTAAGTAAAGACTTGCCCAAACTTCAATGAAACACACACTAGAGTAAATAAAACCCACCTAACCCAACACAATTAAATGCTCAGAATGAAACAGTTTAAATTTAGACCATCTACCTCTAATCCACCAATGAACAAATATGTTTCTATTTTTCAACAAAAAGTTTTGAAGGATTTATATTTTAATTTTGATAAGTTGTTTTCCAGGAGAAACTTGACCCCTGAATAATTTCGAGCATTGTTGTCCTTAAAAACAATCATAAAGTGGTCATAGATAATGCAGACAAGTGAGTTGCAGTGGTCCTCTGGGACCGGGAAATGTATGTACACGAAGCTATGAGTCAATTATCAGATGCTCAATTTTATCAAAAAATGGTGTTATATCCCACTTTACAATTTAAAAAAGATATTGATTCTTTTTTGTCTTCAGCTCTTATTTTGTTGATCCTAAATGACAACAGTTTTATATGCTCCCTAAAATTCATAAAGACATCAAAAACCCTCCAGGGGACCTATTGTGTTGGTCTATGGCTCTTTAACAGAACCATTGTTTTCTTTTTTAACTAAGTATCTTAAGCCTTTACTAGTGGGAGTTTGTGCTAGGATACAAGACATCACTTCTTGGCTGGGGTGCCTTCTGTGTGGAGTCTGCATGTCCTCCCTGCATCTGTGTGGGTTTTCTCCAGGTGCTCCAGTTTTCTCCCAGAATTTAAAGATATGCATCTGGAATGTTTCTCCCCGGGCCTCCGCTGAAAATTGGCTTCGTTCCAAGTCAGACTTTCCAGGTAAATAAATGTTAAATAAATAAATAAAAATATAAAAAAAATAAAATATTTAAATAACAATAAATGAGGTTTGCAATTTACTATTTCCTATGACATCCAGCAAATTTCTTTTCTAGATGTTAGGACTATTAAACAACCTGATGATACATTGAAAACTACATTATTTAGAAAGGAAATTCAATATAATACTTTATTGGTGGCAGATAACTGCCATCCATCTCATATTGTGAATAACATCCTCAAGTCTCAGTTTTTAAGGGTCAAAATAATTTGTTCTGAAGATGAGTTACAAAAACATAACCAAGAATTGACAAATAGATTTTGTGCTAGAGGATATAAGAGAGAAATTATACATCAGGCACAATGTTTTGCACAGTCTGTGGATAGGACAACTGTATTAAAATATAAGACGTCCTAGAAAGGACCACAGATTCGATTTATTACAACTTTTGGAGCCAACACTAGACCGTTTTCTGATTTAATTGATAAATATTGGGACATTCTTTTGACAGGCAAGAATTTAGGTAAAATTGCTGTCCATTGTTAGTTTGCTTATAGAAAAGGGAAAAGTATTGAGAATTTCTTTGAACCATTTCAAGAAGTCTTTGCCAACTGCTAATTGTGTACAACAATCTATTGAAGGAATACCCTTAATTGGGTGTTTTCCATGTGGGCACTGCACTGTTTGTCAACATGTTATAAAAATTAAACATTTTTTCTTCTGCCAATATATCTGTGGTGTTTGATAATAGATGTTTTGTTAATTGTATTTCTGAATGGGTTATTTATCTGGTTGAATGTCAATGCTCTGCATTTTATGTAGGACAAACGTCTAGACCATTTAAGATTCATATCTTTGAACATTTGAGTGATATTCATGGTCATAGAATGTCTAATGCTTTATATAGGCATGCATTTACAACACTCTACTGCTAAGTTTCGATTTACTGCTATTGATCGTATTACTGTCAAAGGATGTAACAAACTAGGTTGGCATGATATTTTAAATAGAAAAGGAAAGTTTTGGATCATTAAATTAGGGGCTTTATTTTCTCCAGGTTTAAATAATATGCTGTAATTGGTGTAAGGTAAGGGTGTGTGTTTTATTTTGTGTATTTAATTGTAGTTGTTTAAGGGGTTTACATACTTTCATGTCTGTGTTTCACTGAAGAAGGCTCATGCCGAGACCAGTTTGCAGTGATTTGTTTATTTATTGTTTTTTACAATAAATAGAATTTGATTATTCACCTATTTTGTGCTGGCCATTTTTTTTTATTCAAATGTTTACTTGTCCTGGGAAAAATTTGCCATTTGGGTATTTCAGTTTCGGGATTTTTGTCTTGTGAAAATGAAATTTGATGATATGGCTGTCCGATTATTAGAAAATGATCCACATAGACATATGAAAATGGAATATAAAATGGTTAAAAATCATTAAAAAACTGAAAAATTAATTAAGAACTTGAAAAAGCCCAGTTTACAAGATAGCCACTTTAGTTTTCAGTACAGGTAGGATAGACATATATTCATTAATTCCAGGATGAACAGAAGCATTTAACTTGACTTGCCAAATTATTTCCCTATGTTTTTCTCGGGTTTCCCAGGACCCCCCTCGTACAGTATGAGGAACAACCTCCAAAATGCCAAACAAAATTTTTTTGAATTCAGGACAGATGAGAGAATGTTTGTAAAGGGAATTGTTAGTATTTTGTATAGAAATGTCATAATTATGTTCATAAATTCTCTTACTTGTCTCTCAGTCTTGCCAATATAAAAACAAATGCAATTAGAACAGCATGCAATATAAGTCACCCCTTGTGTAAGGCAGTTGCCATCATCTAACTATTTGTGAGTGGCAGAAATTATCCAAAGAAATATAATCTTGTTCTAACACGAAGGTGCATTGGATGCAGGCTCCACATTTATGGGTGCCCCTATGCATTCTATTAACTTTTTGGGTAAACATACCTTCATTTATATCTTTGACATTTTCCCCATCTTAAAAACAATTTTTGGAGTTGCTCCTAAACTATTAAAAATCTCATCATCAGCCTTAAGGATGTTCGAATCTGTGTGAATATCCTTGTGATGACCCCCACTGCCAACCAATATGTGACATGGATATCCCACCTCTGGGCCAGTAATCAAGGAGCCTCAATTCTCACCACATACATTGGAAGGATGACTGGTACACACACAGTATTTCCAGATGCAGCTGTCTGCATCAAGTGCAATTTCCCTTAAGAGCACACAGAGACCACAGTCTGCTGGTTCCTCTCTCTGTCTTCAGATCCCCAATATGACTCCCCACTGGTACAGCTATAGAATTGAGTCCTTAGCCAGGGTTCCAAGCCAAGTTCTCCAACACTCTCTCTTTCCATCCAGTGCTTCATGTCCCTGCCCAAGTAGCTGGCACACACACTGTTTGAGATTTGATTTGTACACACACATACATGGGAAGGGCTGGCATAGGTCTACTAGCTATGCCCCCCTTTGCCCAGACTATAAGGTAGTTTTCACTGCCACCAGAACCCTTCTGCCAGCTACCTTAAGGCTCTTAATAAAGGGTGTCCAATCTTACTGTGTAATATTAATATTAATACAAATGGTAGTTTGACCAAGAGTAAGACTATTAGGAGTGGCCCACATAGCATCACCAAATAAATATGCAAGTACTCTCAAAACTTAAAATCTCTACAATGATCAGCCACAATGAAAAGTTTAAATATATTTAATAATAAATAATAAAAGAATAAGACAATATTAAATATATATTCACAGCGACATCAGAGTTCAAAACTACATTAAATATTTAAAATAATAATGCAGGACAGGCTCAGATAAATAAAGAAAAATAATATCTAAACCAAGCTTCACTATACTCCTGACTGACTTGAGAAGAATTATACTATTCCCCTAATAACTTGCTTTTAGAGCAAGGCAGATGATGTGGTGAATGGTTCTTCTTGTCAGGTCTAAAACAGAACACAGAATGCTCTCTCACTAAGAAACTTCTCAAAATAATATCTAAAATATTAGTGCTGGGATAGCTTGCAGAATTACATCATTTCTCGTCATCTGACTTCTAGTTCTCATGCAAACCTCCATTGCTCGCAGCTGGCAGTATTTATCATCTACCTGTAAAAATACACAGACAAGGGCTTTTGCTCAGATCTTTGGCAAGTGCTGGAAGTTATAAAACAATTGCATTCCTCCACACTTCCAGAGAGTAATTAGTTCAGCCAAAAGACAATACAGAAAACTTCCTAGTACAGACTTTGTGTCTCTGGCTGCATTGAAGTCTGTGA
Source organism: Protopterus annectens (assembly GCF_019279795.1). Taxonomy (NCBI): domain Eukaryota; kingdom Metazoa; phylum Chordata; order Ceratodontiformes; family Protopteridae; genus Protopterus; species Protopterus annectens. The sequence continues at coordinate 510,771,501 of NC_056745.1, forward strand.
GATAGCATCTTTATGGCCTAGCCTATAAAGTGATTTTATTTCAGATATTTTTCAAAGTTTTCTGGACTGAGGTTAACCCTCCAGTTTCCCCTGTTAAAACATATTCATTTAAACAGTTACAATAGTGCACACACATTTCTGTACTCTGCAGTAGTCACACTGTGGTTACATTTCAAACACAGCACTTTACAAATAACTGTTTAACACTCACATCTGTACAAAGCAGTTTGATATATACATGGCATACAGTTTTGATATATTTGTAACACAAGCATGTTGTATAAATCATTTTGATATTCACCAATGATATATAATTATTTACAAAATTCCACCTAGCCGTGCTTGCAGTACCTCCTTTTGTCACAATCCTTAATAGGTTTGGAAAGGGAATTACATTTGATAGTCAAGGAGTTCAAATAGTTTTGTCTATACACTTGTTTTGTTTTTGTAGAGGAAACTTTGGTGTCCTGTGCTAATATATAGCCCAACAAAGGAGGAAATTTGGTACACCAACCCTTAACAACCTAATCACAAACAGAAACCAAAACCTCTCTCCAAAAACATACTCAAAATGGAATCATACTCATTCTTAAAAACCTGAAAAGTGGAACTCATTCAAGCAGCTTGAACTAACTGACCTTTAGCAATATTCTTTTTGCAGAACCAAGGGTGACGACTATTATAGTGTAAATAGTCATTTGAATATGTAGGCTTTCTATAAATGGAAGACTTAAAATATTTGCTAACCTTGGAGTCCAGTGAATTGTGGCACATTGTGTTACATTGTATTACATTGTATTATTTTATTTGGTTTTGTACCCAATATACTATGTGAGCATTTATTTCTGGTTTTGGAGTCTTTTGTTACTGCTCGGATACACGCTTGTTATCTGAGGTAGAGAACGGATACCTAACAAAGGGGGACAGGTCCTGAAATTCCAAGGCATACCCATTTTTTGAGATTTATAGGACTCCCTCATCTTGGGACCCACAGGTCTCTTACACTGCTCAGTTTGCCATTTAATCTAGTACCAGACACTAACCTCTTAGTTACTTGGCTCTCTCATAGGTTCATATGCAAATACTAGTCTAGCTGTTTGAGGACCATTTTTAAGAAGAGGCAATTTCCCTTTTTTCTGCTTAAATTAACCTATCCCATTTGGTTAGAGATTGGCCTTACCCATTCCATCATCAATAATAATATATGACCCCTAATGAGAATAAATGGGATCATACCATAGATAATTTGAGGGGAGCCATGCATGGATCAAACCATTTAGGAGAGGCCTCTGTCCATTAATAGTACAGGGGCCGTCCTGGGGAAAATCTGTTTCTCATCCATGAATCCAAGTTGAGCTAGAATGCAGACAGATAACATTTGTTTTGTGTGGATGTGGAGTCTGTACCAGAGCACAGCACAGGTATCCTCCTGAGATACACCAGTCCCTCAAAACACTTCTGTTGATATTGCAGAACAGGTTTAGATCCCTAGACAGGGTATTTCATCCTCATCCCCTTTGGGAGAAAGGCCATATTTGCTGATGTTATTTTTATTGTATGAAGACACTATATCCTCAGTTGTGCCACCTGAGGAGTTACATACAACTCCTTAACAGACTTCATTTGTTTCCCTTACTTGTCCAGTTTTTCAAACATGTTCTCAGTTGGGAGTCCAAAGAGACACTCCATATTTAAAGGAGCTGTACTTCTCCCCGATCTGAGAGAGGCAGAGTCATTAGCCAGGCATGTGCCACCCTGCATGATGCATCTAAAGCATCAGAGTTACAATTCAGCAAGTGTCTGGACACTAGAGCAGGTTTCTTTGGACAAATCCAAAATGTCATTTTGGAGGCCCTTGCCATGCATCCCCTTTACCCTGGATTTAATTTGTTTGTATAATGTCTCAAGGTATTTGAGCATGTGGAATAGGCAGCCAAGTGCTGTCATGGCCAGGGTGGCTGAGGTGCAAGTCTTCTTGCGAAATATTTCAAACAGTTTACTCTGTCATTTGGCAAAGGGTTCTTAGTTGCTTTCCCATTTGCTTCTTTGGGGGATTCCACTGTTTGAGCCTCCACTTGATTTTTTCATAGAGGTGCTTATGAGATTTGGTTTGTAGATGTATGTCGTTATATGCATCATACAAGACTTCCTGGACTGGAGGAATCACCAAAGGTCCGGGAAGAGGAAGGCTCAGTAGCTTCCTGATTAGCTTGACCCTTGAAATATTTTTTTTTTTTTTTTTTTTTTCTTTTAAGATTTCCAGTCAAGACCTCCATGTTATGAAGGGAGACTCAAAAGGATAAATCCTCAGGTGGCACAACTGAGGATATGGTGTCTTCAGAATCTGTCTCCTGAGGAGAAGGAAGGTGATGTATATAAGCCAGCTCATCTTCATCCTCAATCTCCCTAGGTTGGAAATAACCCTTCTCCCAGGTGAGGTTACTGTAATAGGATCCTTATTTTATTTATTTATTTACTTTATTTATTTTATATATGTTGACCGGGATAGTCCAACTGGATATATGTCAATTTTCAGAGGAGGCCCGGGGAGAAAAGCTCAAGATTGCACAGATAGAACATAACAGATATGAGTCAAACATATTTACAAAGCCCTCTAGTAGATACTCACAATATACACAGACTGTATTCGTATACAAAAACAACAGGTTGCAGCAAGCTATTATGAGCAAGAGATGCATACAATATTAATTTAAATAAGGCATTGAATAAGTATTGATTAATCAGGGTTAGTACAGGGACAAAGCCAGTGCTCTTTAAAATACTGTTTGAGGCCTTTTTTGAAGAGACTTAAAGAAGCTTCAAGGGTAAGGTTAGATGGAAGTGAATTCCAAGTTTTACCAACAACGTTGGCAAACAGTGAGTCACCGGCTAAGTTAATGGCTTTGTGGGTTTGGACCAACAGTTTATTAGATGATTGTAGTTGCCTTGAATTACTGTATGGCTTTATGATATTTTTGAGTGCCGGAGTATTTTCAGGGTGGTACAGAATTTTGTGTGCTACTATAAGTTGATTGAACAGAAGTAGGCTAGGCAGTTCTAGCCACCCGAGAAGACTGAGGTTTTGACAGTGATGTGTCCTATATGTTGAGCCTATGGCAAATCTAGCAATATGGTTGTAACAGTGAGAGAGCTCACTAAGTTCAGTTTTGCTCAAATTGGATAGTATGGGCGGGCACATAGAAGGGTAGAGAGTAGGTGTGAGCGGGCGATTACAGTCCTAGCTAATGGAGTTAGAAAAGGTTTGCTTCTATATAAAGAGCCAAGCTTCTTATTAATGGTTTTTATAGTTTTATTGATATGCAGATCAAATTTGAGCTTATAGGTTCATAGGTTCATTGACCAGGACTATTATTGTCCTCTATTACTCCTAAAAGCTTAGTATGGTCATCTGGAGAGATAGAGGTACCGTTGTTGGATGTTATGGAGAAGGAAAATGGGATGGATCTACTGGTGGGCGTAAAAAGAAGCAGTTTAGTTTTGTTGGGATTTAACAACAGACGGTGATTACAGTGCCAATTTTCAACTGTTAAATGTGTTTTGTGTTAAGGTTTGCGGGTCTAAAGGAGAGGAGGCCATACATATCAGGGTAGAATTGTCTGCATATTGAATGCAGGTTGCATCAAGGATGGCAGTATGAAGATTGCTGATGAAGATAGAAAAGAGTACATGACCTAGAATAGAGCCCTGAGGGACATCAAAGGTGAGAGGTAGAAGGGTGGACAGTTTGCCCTGCCATAATACAGCCTGTTGTCTGAATTTCAGATAGGATAGGAACCACTGAATATCATGGTTATCTAGGGAGAAGGATTTTAGAGAATGGATGAGTAATTTGTGTTTGACCATATCAAAGGTCTTTGACAGGTCTAGAAATAGGGCTGAAGATAGCCTGTTGTTGTTCCTATTTTGGAATATGGTATTTGTAAAAGAATGGAGGGCAGAGGTGGTGCTGTGATGTGGCTGAAAGCCATGCTGAGAGGTGGCAAGTAGACCGTTCTGAATGAGATGGTCTATAAGCTGCTTATAAATACCCTTTTCATTAATTTGGCTAGTGGTGAGTGAATGGCAATGGGTCTGTAATTGGACAGTTCTGTTGAACTTCCATATTTGTGGAGTGGGATAACATGGGATATTTTCCAGATTGAGGGGATAGTTCCATCAGTTAGTGTTCTATTGATTAGGATAGAGATGGGGAATGCTATGGCGTCGGCAGCTTTTTGTAGTTATTCTGCAGGAAGGAGGTCAGCAGAAAGGTTGGTTGGTTTTAGTTTTTTGTTAAGGGATCTGATAAAAGTGGTAGAGACAGGTTGGAAGTTAAAGGAGGGATGAGAAATGGGTGTGTTAGTGGTAGAGTTGGAGTGGGTATGAGTAAGTTGGTTAACTAAGGGCTGAATAGTTTCAGTGAAATAGTTATTAAAGGCAGTGGCAACAGTTTCTGGGGATTTATAGGTGTAGTTTGATGGGGTTGGGGAAGTAGATTGTCGTGGATGAAGAAGTCTGTTAATACCTGCCCAAAACTTTTGGGGATTGTTTCGGTGTTTAAACTGGAGGTTCTGGTAGTAGTTTTTTTTTTGTTTAGCAAAGTGAGGTTTTTTTTGTATCATTTCTAAGTTGACAATATCTCACTTGGTCGAGGGGGGCTTTAGCTGTTTGCCATTTGGTCAAGGCTATATTTCTAAGTTTGATTTTTATCTTAGTTTTCTTTGTGAGGCATGGAGCAGTATTAGATTTAGTCTTTATAGTACATGCAGGAGCATGGGAGTCGAGGATGTTCAGGAATTTATTGTTAAAGAAAGTTACCGCTTCAGCTAGCGGTAGATTTTTTTAGGATTGACTAGCTGACCGATTTAAGTTCATTTAGGAAGTTAGTAGGACTTGAAGTTTTTATTATTTTTGATTGTTTTGTATGTAATCTTGTGGTGGGTTTCTGCCTTATGCTTAATATAAGTTAGTGAATGATCACTTAGGTCCTTGGGGAGAGTCCCAGCTGTATAGAAGCTTGGATGGCTACTGATAAGTACCCAATCTAAGATACTTTCCCATGTTGATGGGTTTACTAATCCTAATGGGAGAGGTTATTATTTGTGTGAATCCAAACAGATTTATATGGGTGACGGGTTTCAGCTGAGCAGGTGCTCCAGTCGGTGTTAAAGTCACCAAGAACAATAGTTCCTTGGAGGTAGGTAGTGGATAACCATTGGAGAATATCTTCCAGAGTGCTTATTTTATTGCCTGGGGGAATGTAGACACAGACAATATTTATATTCTTATTATTGTTAATTTGCAGTTTGGCAATGAGAATTTCTACATTATTAAATGGGGGTGGTTGAACTGGCTCTCTATTAACACTTAATGTATTTTTGTAAAGAACTGCTATCCCACCTCCCTTCTTAGCTGTTTGATCTAATCAGTGTATGTTGTAGCCTGGAGGTAATACCTCATTATCGGCAGTAGTAGGTTTAAGCCAGGTTTCTGTAAGACACATTATGTCTGGGGAATTAACTGCTAAGAGGGCATGCAGGCTGGGGATTTTATTATTTATACTTCGAATGTTCAAGTGAAATGTCAGGAGAGCGTTTGCAGGACTGTTAAGGGGTAGTTTATTGATGGGGTTGGTGGTGTAGGCACTATTGTCACCAAGTGGAGACAGGCCAGGGTTGGGATGGATGTACCCATCTATAACGAGGTTATATTGAAATCTAAGTAAAAATAAGGTGTAGTTCCAGGACAATAAAGGCTGTCTTCCACTAGTGTAAGAGTTTCCTTCCACAGATGTTTTGTAAAAAATAAAACTGTTCCACTCCTGTTCCAAGAATAAAATCCACGATGTTGTAGTAAACCACTTTTAAAGTGGTTTACTACAACATCGTGGATTTTATTCTTGGAACAGGAGTGGAGCAGTTTTATTTCTTACAAAACATCTGTGGAAGGAAACTCTTACACTAGTGGAAGACAGCCTTTACTGTCCTGGAACTACGCCTTATTTTTACTTTTTGAGGTGAAAACTCTTTTTTATGGTTATTAGTTTTTTGTGGCATTTGTTCTGGTTACGAGGAGTCCCCAGATAATGAATAACAGCACCCTGTTGAATGAATTAATCAGGGTAATACAGAATTATTCGCAAAATGATAACCTACTTCTTGATTCAGGAGCAGAATTACCATGTGCACAAAACAGTCCCAGGGTAACGGTCGAGGCCGAGATGACGTCAGATGCCAGAAGTGAACCCAACTGAGCGACGAGGAGAGGGGAGCAGGTCCAGGAAAATACAGCGATTAGAGGAGGTGAGGCCGTTGGTGGGAAGACCAGGAGAACTGGGAGTGAACATAATGAGGCTAGCAGGAACAACTACTATGCTAATGTGGACTTTAAATTATGGTTGGACAAATCCTTCAGTAAAGCTGATAAACAGGAAGGGAGAGACCAGCTTGATAACACGACCTATAAGGACAAATGTAAGACTTTAATCTGTGTAAACTTTTGTTGTTTTAGTTTATTTTATATTAAAGTGGTTTACTACAACATCGTGGATTTTATTCTTGGAACAGGAGTGGAACAGTTTTATTTTTTACAAAACATCTGTAGAAGGAAACTCTTACACTAGTGGAAGACAGCCTTTATTGTCCTGGAACTACGCCTTATTTTTACTTTTTGAGGTGAAAACTCTTTTTTTGGTTATTGTTTTTTTTTGGCATTTGTTCTGGTTACGATAATGAATAACAGCACCCTGTTGAATGAATTAATCAGGGTAATACAGAATTATTCGCAAAATGATAACCTACTTCTTGATTCAGGAGCAGAATTACCATGTGCACAAAGCAGTTCGAGGGTAATGGTCGAGGCCGAGATGACGTCAGATGCCAGAAGTGAACCCAACTGAGCGACGAGGAGAGGGGAGCAGGTCCAGGAAAATACAGTGATTAGAGGAGGTGAGGCTGTTAGTCGGCAAACCAGGAGAACTGGGAGTGAACATAATGAGGCTAGCAGGAACAACTACTATGCTAATGTGGACTTTAAATTATGGTTGGACAAATCCTTCAGTAAAGCTGATAAATGGGAAGGGAGAGACAAGCTTGATAACACGACCATGGACCATTTGACCATAAAGACAAATGTAAGACTTTAATCTGTGTAAACTTTTGTTGTTTTAGTTTATTTTATATTAAAGTGGTTTACTACAACATCGTGGATTTTATTCTTGGAACAGGAGTGGAACAGTTTTATTTTTTTACAAAACATCTGTGGAAGGAAACTCTTACACTAGTGGAAGACAGCCTTCATTGTCCTGGAACTATGCCTTATTTTTACTTTTGAGGTGAAAACTCTTTTTTTGGTTATATTGAAATCTGTTTATGAGCTTTAGAAACTTATGAAGAAGTCTTAGATAGTGCTTATCCCTTGGATTAGATTTTAAGGTTTTAATTAGGTGATGAGGTAAAGGGGATGAGGGTTTGGATGTGTGGGGGATAGTTAGGTGAGCTAACTTGTAAGAGAAGTCTGGGGTGGTAGTTTGACATTTTGGGTAGTGGAATCCGTGGTGGTACTGGTTTTCATAGGCGTTGAGGAGATAAAGGATGAGCATTAGGGGGAGTAGAGAAAATACTAGTGCTTTTGTTGATGCTAGCCAGGTCCTTATCCAGGACTTTAAGTTGTCCATAAAACCCCATGCCAGCCTATGCCCTGTAATGAGATCTAGGCTGAGGGGCAAGAGGATTCATTCAGCTTAGGCTGGGTCATAAGGTCATAAGAGGTTACTAGGCTAATGGTCCTGGGGCACTTATAAGCCTAGCCAAGAGTTTATCCTCAAAAAAGAAACCTCAGTCTGCACCTGTCACCCCTGTCAGTGAGAGACAAAGGTGGAACCCCTGGGACAAATTTGTGGTTTCCCATCCACTCATCATGTTTGTGCTTGAAGAGGGTCAGTGAGGTACTCTGTTTGACATGTATGAGAAGTCTATCTAGGAGGCAAACCTGTCTCTCCAGCAGGTTTAGGTCTTCTGAGTGGGTAATGCACAAGGAGTTAGACTTACAGATATGGAGCATCTCTAGTAGGACAGGGTCTGATATTGCCTTGTAGGCAAGACACAGATCGCCTCTGAGCAATCTGTACGATACCGAGTAGAGTGATAGTGATTTGAGCTTGTCCGCATAAGACAGGTGTTGGAGGCCATGGATTCTCTTTGTGAGGCATTTCTTTGGCCTTTCCAGTTGGTGCAGGTGTTTGGAGAGGTACATATCAAACCGGGCATTATACTCAATTATAGGCCTAATGAGGGAGGAGTACAGAGAGGTAATAACCTCCTTTTTTCTGGATGCAATCCCTTTACTTATGAGATGAACCAAGTAAAAGACTTTTCTGACCACTGATGCTGCATGATGGTCGAAAGTGAGATTGTTGTCAACCTGAGTACCCAGGTCTGTCACCACAGATTGTGTGCTAAGGGAGTTGCCATTGATGTGGTAATCAGTAGGGGCCGTGTTTTTGCTGAATGGTATGATAATACATTTTTTTGCATTTAACTTAAGGCCAAGACATTGCCACTAGTCATTTGTTGCTGTGAGACCTTCTTGCAGTATGTTAACATCATTTGGAGAGTTAGTGAGAGCACCCAACTTACAGTCATCCACCAACTTGGTCAGCCACAGGCCCTTTGTGTCTGGCATCTACTTCTTAGAGGTCTAGATAAACAGTAGGGTTCTCAGGACAGATCCCTGGGGAACACCACTAGTGACAGGTCTGGTGTCAGAGGTGGTGGCACCTGTTTTGACCTTGTGGGCCCTATTGGTGAGCAAGTTGGCCATTCACCTGATGAGATAGGGATTTATGCCAAGTTGAGTTAGCTTTTTGATGATGCCCAAGTGGGGGATTGTGTCAAAAGCCTTGGCCAAGTCAAGGTAAGCTTTATGTACTGACTTTCCCTCATCCAGGATCTTGGTGACAGTCTCAAAGAAGTCTACCAGGTTCAACAGTCAAGATCTGCCCCTGAAGAATCCAAATTGGGAGGGGTCAAGTGCTTGGAGACTGCCTGTGTCCTTGTTTATGAGATCCATAATAATACGCTCCATGATTTTACAGATCAAACTTGTCAAGCTTTGTGCAAGGGGATGACAATGGCAGTTCTCCACTCTGCTGGAATGAAGCTTGTAATTAGGCTGTGGTTAAATAGGGTGCTCAATGGCAAAGCTAGTTCTTGCTGGAGATGGTGCAGAATACAGTCTGGGATACTATCAGGCATTAAACAATTTAGCTGTGAAGGCACCTCTTCTTTGTTAGCAGTAAGTCTTAGTAGGGAAAACAGACACAGAGTTGCTGTCAGATCCCTTACATCCACTATCAGGCATATTTTTGTCTTTGCTCTTTTTTAGGATAATAGTCTGGGATCCCACAGGCACAATCACATGTAAAGGCCTAGCCCTACCAGACCCTAGATGCTGCTAAAGGAATTGGCCCTGTGCTTAGTTCTATTATTAAACCTTCCACCGAAAAGACAGTTAAGAAAGTTGTGCTAAGACCCAAGGCAAAAAAGACAATAAGAATGGAAATCCTTGAGAGGAACTAGCTTCCCACAAGAAATGCAATTGCTGATCTTTTTTAAATTAACATAAAACAGTGTAGAAAGTTAATGAAGATCCCAACAGGACACTTGCCTGTAGATGCCCTGGTAGAACAGGCTGACCAATGGGCTAATGTGACAAACAATACAGTTTTACCTCAGACAACATATCAAGAAAGAAATGAAGATAGTGCCAGCTGACACAACTTTTATACCTCCAACATACTGACATCTGAGGGAGTAAAAACTCTGGTATTCTTGCTGTGCAGAAGCCCAGAGTTGGCCTGAAGTCCCAAGAATCAGTACTGCAACAATTACTACGATGAACACCTGTGTGTATCAGCCTTCATTACCTTTGATAAGAGAAAAAGTAGTTGACAGGGATATTACATAAGTAAGATGGAATAATCATACGGACCAGTTTTAACTTGCTATGAAATATATAATGCACTGCAGACACCAAGAGGAATGTTGTTACTAGAAATGGCAATTGTAAATGTTTTTATGAATACAATTTTTATTAAAAAAATAGGTATAAATTATATTTTCTTGCAGGCAAAGTCCACATTGTAGGGAACAAAGTAAATGAATGTGAAAAGAAAAAAAACTTACTTCTGGTGCCAATACGAATGTTTGCATGAATTTCCTCACTGGTTGCCCATTTAAGGCTTTAACCATAACATGTACAACTACTTCATCACTAAGAGTTGCATGAGCATCCACGTGGCGAATTTTTGTATGACATTTAGAGAACTGTAGGGATATAACCCTCTTGTGAATCTCCTAGACAAATGGGGGGGGGGGGGTAGGAACATTTAAAAAACTCATTGCAAATGCCAGGACCTCTGAAATGTTTTCCTAAAAGAAATTCATCGAAGTGCCACTAAAGAAAAAACAAACAAAAAAAAAACTTAGCTGGTACCTACTTTACCTTTTACTTAAATGAAAACAGAATTATTTGCTCATATGATGCTATACATTCCAACACATTCAGATAAACTTTTGAAAAACAAACAGCATAAAGAGAGCAAAAACACAATCTATATATTACTGAACTTGAACTATGTTGTAATATCAGTCTGGTCAAGCCAAATCTACACTTCAAACCCCATTTAGTGCATATCATTTAGGCTATGAAGTGTGCAGAAACATATAGATACAGATGTGTGTGCATTTTACTGGACTGTGCTACTACAACTCCCTTTTACACAAGATTTTGGTATTCAGATGCTATAACATTAGCAACCCCAGAAAATCTTCAAAAATAGCAAGACCACCAGTGCGAACCAATTCCCTGAATGTGTTGTGCACATTATTTGTGAACTTGTCTGTGAGCAGTTTATTTAAAAAGCATTCTTGCATAGTTAAATAACAAACTTTCAAATGTTATTACACACTGCAGCAATTACCTTACAAGGCTCGTACTCAGGGGGATCTCTAATGAAACTGCACCACTGAAGTAATTAACTTTCAAATTAACAAGTATTGTGCAGAAAAAAGGTATAAAGAGTGAGCTAATACCATGTCCTCAAAACCCATGACAATATCCCACTTAGCAAAATTAACCTTCTGCATACACTTGTTTTGCACGTCACTTTTTTTTCTTTTTGCTGTAGAATATCTAATTCTGTTAAAAGCCTTGTTAAGTTTAGGAGCCTCAACTGAACCTTTCTGATCCTGAAGCATTAACTCAAGATATACAGGAATGTACACACACACACACACACACACACACACACACACACACACACACACACGGGAAGAAAAGTGCAGTAAGGAATATAAAGGGGAAATTAACTGATGTTAACATACAAGAAGTGAAAAGTCACAAACTATCCAAATTTATAAATGCTTTACAAAAGGTATTCAGATTATGCTACCCATCATGCAAGGAGACCTGAAAAGTCAGAAAAAAAGAGAGATGGTGACCTGGTGCAGTAACTCCTGACAACAATCTCCAAACCCATACAAGATCACTTACCTAAGCAAACCAAGGATGGCACTTTTAGTGTGGCAGCACCCGCACCTTAATTATCCTCCCACACAAGGTTGGATGCCATTTTTGCCCATTTTGAACCAAAACCTTCAAATGTTTCTTCAGAATTGCCACATTATTACTACTGCTTCTAACTTGTCATTGTTTCATATTTAACTGTTCTACCACCCTTAGTCCTTATATTTACAACTTCTTCTGCTCTCCCTCTAACTTGAATAAAATGACCACTAACTTTTCAAAATAGTCTTCTATTTGATCACAGTAGTACTTAGCATTAAGGAGAGCACCCTCAATTGTAGAGATGAAAGGATTACCTGTACCACCACTTTTAAAAAATGTGTGCCTGCTCTTAAGTTTCAATGTATAAATTCCTGTGAAACCCTTGTTGGGCCATATGGACCTTTCTCCGCACACTAGGTCTAAAGTTTCTGTAATCAGCTCTTAAGTCAGCTGTAGTAGCAATTTCAAATGCTCATCAGTTAAGATCATTCTTGACTGGTGGGATAAATAGTACCCTCTGCTGGATCCACAGATGTGTGAGGTACCTATGGATAATTTTCCTGCACAGTTATGTATGTTGAACCATTCCAGTTGATACTAATCTGTACTCCACAGCCTGAAAAATCTCATTATCAAGGTCTGCCTCTGTGACAAGCACAGAATAAAAAAAAATGCTGCATGTGAGCTTTTCTACAGGTAGAAAACAATATGCAGTACATACCCAAAACTGCTCCCAAGTGACATGGTATACAGAGATAAGGCCCCAACTGCAGTCCTGGTGACCCAGGTTCATTTAACAGCTGAAGTGTCTTCAGGACTTGTCAGAGAGGAATGGGAGAGTCTACCCTGACGATAGATGTAGATCTTGGCACTAGCTGAGGGGAGGTGTGGTCCATGAAGAGAGATAGTTGCCCTTGGATGATTCCGGCATGGGAGTGGTAGGGACAAAAGAGGAAAGGTCATAAATCCCAACCCCTCATGTAAGCAGTCACTGGTGAGACTCCCCAGGACACCCTTAAGTTCCATAGTGGCACCAGTCAAAAAAAAAAAACTTTGCTATTAATGGGGGATGAAAGGAGGGTCTGGTCTGTTAGACCCTGTGAAGGACAGGGGCACCTAAGAAGACTGGAAAAGTACAAAGCAAAGAGGAGGGTGAGGGGTCAAAAAGAAAGATTAATCCAAGATGTCCTTGAGATCAAACAGGAAAGCACAAAATTTCTCAAGTTTCAATTTGATACCTACATTCTTAAAACAGCAGGTGTATAAAAAAAAGCACCTCCTAAAGTTCCATAAAGAAAATAAAGTCTCACTGTGCTTCATGATGTTGCACATCTTTATTTGCTCCACAGTATAAATTAGATATCTTGCAATTAACTACTACCCTCAGTGCAAGTGATGGTAACTTAAATGGTTGAAGTTCTTCACCTGAATCAACTCTCATTTGCCCAGAAACTAGTAAACCATCCTCGTAAAATCCCATCAATTCAAAACCTTCCCAGTACTTACTGCACCTCTAGACCCCTGTGCTCTAACAGCAAAAATCTACTTCTTGTCACCAGAACCAAAGCAGGAGAAGCCTTATTCTCATGTGCCATATCCAAATTATAGAACAACCTCCCCCCTCTATAACCACTTTACCATCAATTCAAGACTGCATTCAAGTCTCACTTAAAAATGCACTGGCTCTGTCCTTGTCCCAATCCCAAAAAAAAAAAAACTCCTATCCCAAATAATATAGTTCTCCTTTTTATTACCTGCTACTGACCATGTTAAACCTTAGTACTACTTGTCTTTTCAGCTTAATTACTTACATTTTCTTTATTCTGTTCTTCAAATTGTTACAAGTATCTATTGCTGTATTAATGTATGTTTTTACTATGGATCTATTTGTTCTGTTATTGTATGTCATGTTCAATACTGTAACTCAATTTACTCTCACTTGTGGAGATTTTCTTCCCAGGCCTCCACTGAAAAAGGAGCTTTGTCCAGTTGAAATTTCCCAGTAAACAATTGTAAATAAATAAATAAATATGGTCAGAAATTAAAATATAGCCAATTTATCAAGCATGCAGTAACCAAGGAGATAACAACCTTTGCAGCAGTGTTGTGTAGATGATAAAAAGCATGAGTAACTTGAATGTTAAAGAAGTTTTGAAGTTTAGGACTGGGGCAATACTCATCTCTTGGAAACTGGAAGTGTATAACAGATTAACTAACTTGCCATGGCACCCATTCAAGAGCACATAGAACTGCAAAAAATGCATAAAATTTAGGTACCCAAATGAAATCCAAGCCAGCAAAAACTGGTTGCCAGGCAGGTAAGACAAGAATGAGAATCATTAAGTGAAAGGAAAAAAGAGGGGCCCACAGAGATTGCAAATCTGCTAGTGGATAGATGTGAACATTTCACTCCCTTATCCTCTCTAAATCTACCACAAACCTTCCCCCAAACTACCCCCGCCCACATACCTGAAAAATAGGTCATCAAAGCCTTGTCCAAGGCAAAAACACAGCCTCTATGAGACCAGATGGCATCCCAGGCTGTCTTCTAAACAGGCTGAAACATAAACTGGCATCACCATTAAGTACCCTTTTCAATCATAGTCTAACCACAGGCTTTGTTCCTGCAGAATGGAGAACAGCAACAGTTATTCCCCTCCACAAAGGTGGCCTAAAAAACAGACCAAAGCAATTACAGACCCATAAGCCTGACCAGCCTCATCTGTAAGGCCATGGAACGTATCATTATGGACCTCATAAATAAAAGAGATAGGCGACCTCCAAACCATGGACTGTACCCAATTCAGCTTTGTCAAGGGCAGATTGTTAGAAAAATGTGTAATAGTAATATGCATGCTTAGTGCATTTGAGGTTTAAAAGGGTTAATACATTTATTCTGTTCACACTGCATGAATCTGCACAGCTATTAGAAACTTAACAAGAAGCATTTCATTTCTGCTAATGTCATGAAAATAACAAGAGACATTTCATTTCTGCTAATGTCATGAAACTTAACAAAGAGATATTCATTTCTGCTTATGCCATGAGAAAGTATGCAGCTGCTAGAAGCATTGATAAAGAAAACAATAGATGCTTGAAAGTTTAAACCATAGTCAGCATTGCTTGTACCAAAGCTAGAAATGTACCTTGAATCTAGACAAAATGTAACACATGTATTAGAACAGTACAACTGAAGAATTGCAAAGTTAAAATGGACTAAAATAAGCCCAAGGTCAGGTTGTTTTTCTCAAAATGTTTTGCAAAACAGCAGATAATTTAACTTGGTCAGCAATAAGTCTACTAACATTTTCTGTAGAACATACAGAAAGCTGTGTCTAACTACATCAGCAATAGAATAGTAACATTTTCTGTGTGACAGGAAGAGAACTGTATAAGAATAACATACTAATCACCAGTAATTTAGACAAACCTTGTGCCTACATGCTTTGTCTCTTTGCTGCAAGTAATAAAGGGTGCCTTGCTTGAACCTAACGTGAATTGGTCTTTGAAGTTTTTTCCTTTTACAGATTGGTCCTTCGGACTGCAACCCTCTCTTCACCTCGGATCAGACGGCCAGGTGGTTGAAACCGTACAGGGAAGAAACCAAATTGGTTCTTCTTATATGGAAAGTCCTCCGACTGAATTGTCATTCAAAAGAGGCCAGCCACTTTCTGATCTGCGACTGAAGGACGGGTCTCCATGAATTGGTGATCAATCACATGGGCTCAGGTAAGGTGAATCTACTTTTTTCTGTTTTCTGTTTTAGATCAGGGACTAGATGTATATTGTTTTTGTTAGACTGTATTTTTCTTACAAGTCAGGGACAAAAAAGATTACTGTCTTGTCATAGATCAGGAGAAACAGAATAAGTAGGCAGTCATTCTGAAGAGACTATAACAAAATCCGTGGTACCACGTTAAAAAATTAAGAGAAGTTATGTAATGATCAAAGGGTAGAACAAAATGGGTAGTAATTGCACAAAAAGACCCCAAAATCTGCCGTTAATGGAAGACGCAAAATACATGCAGTCGCAGCACGCCGACAATATTAAATATTATTCAAAATGGGTTAATAAATACGAATTTGACGGAAAATTAGAAAAATCCTTGCTTATCAAACTTATCAAACAGCTCAAAACCGATTCCAAAGGTAGGGTAAAAAAGCAACGTCGATTAGGAATTCCTCAGGCACACAGGTGGCTTGAGGAAGTAAACCGTAGGGAACAAAAGAACAAAAATTCAAAAGCAATGTTTTTAGATAAGGAGGATAATAACTTAGTAATAGCATCAGCACCTCCGCCTCCCTTACCAGAATATGAAGCAAGTGAACAGGTTAGTCCACCCCCATGATATCCTGTGGTCACTGAAGATAGACATATTATGAAACTAAAACTGACTAAAATTAGAGATCCCATCGGGACCAGGTCCCGAACAAAGGCAGGTAACTCAGATGAAGGCATTGAGTTATGGCAAATGGTTAAGAATTCATGATCTATAAGTGAAGAAGAAGAAATATGCCCACTTATAGAAGTACCCAATCCTCAGGCAAGTAAAGACAATCAGGACCCAACTATTTTAGTGTCTAGACCTTGGACTCCGGAAGATATCCGGAAAGCCACTGAGGGAATTCCCCATCCAAAGGTTAATTTTAGAAAATTCTCAGAAGATTTACAAGGAATGAGGCTGAGTTATAACTTAAACAGAGAAGAGATAGAAAAGGTAGTTAGACAAATTGTAGGGCCAGATTGGTACATGATTAGTGGGAACTGGAATCTCCGTGACGCTGCACAAAGACCCCTCCCACATAGCAGCGCAGAATTAGACACCAGAGTCAAGTCTTACAGACTGCATCTCTGAAAAATGGAAACCTAGGGCAGACTGGACTTGCATTAATCAATGCATCCAACAAGAAGGTGAAACAATTGACCGGTACTATGCCAGATTGTTAGAGTGTTTTAATAACCACTGTGGAATGCAGGTTCCTGAAGATCAAACACAAGATTCCCCATATGAACAGCAGTTAAAGAATGCATTTTTAAAGGGCAGTATTGCACCTATAAGCAGTTTTATTACAAAACACATGGTGGCCCATCGTACAAGCAGGTTACAATCATTACTTGAATATGCTAGGCATTACGAAAGGCATTTTAATAGCAAAAAGAAAAAGAAAGCTCAAGTATTTTCTGTAGAAGATGGAGCAGAAGTTTACGTAGTACAGTCCGGGAAAAAGGGCAAGAAAAACGCACAGGGAAGCAAACAATCTGATTAATGATCAGAGGACTTTGAAGGTCGAAAGAAAAGGGGAGAATGTTTTAAATGCGTTAAAAAGGGACATTTGGCAAGGGATTGCAAGAAAAACAAGAAGGCAACAACGGAAGACAAGGAGGGTGAGGACTGACTATATGGTAGTCAGGAATCACTAGAAGGGGCTAGCGAAGAAAGGACAAATGAGAATGTGATAGTAGGAGTAGAGGAAGTGCAGGAAGTTAGTGACAATGAAGAAAATTAAATATTAGACCTAGCTCTATTGAGCTTGGAGCTTTATTTAGCAGACACGAAACCAGAAGTTACACTCTTGCTAGAAGGGAGGGAAGTCAAATTCTTGTGTGACTCAGGGGCATCATGAACCCTGATACATCCCTCCAAACTGCCAGAAAACACAGTCACCTGATTACATACTGGTCAAAGCAGCTAATGGACAGCTGTATCGGGAGCCTCTCTCCCGTAACATTGCAATAACTGATCCAGTTTCAGGATTGACTCAGAAAAGCAAAATTGTTGTTTCTGAAAAATGCCCAGTAAACCTCTTGGGCAGAGACCTCATGCAGCTATTTGGTATAGCAGTAGTCCCAACCATGCAGGGTATGGAAGCACAGTGACAAATTGATACCTTTGCAGTGCAATCGGAGGGTGAAATGTTTTATTGGTACAGCCAGGACTTGGTTACGACTGGTCCAGGGACTGTGACCAAAGAGTTAATGAATGTAGCCATCGGCAAGTTCCCCTCCCTTGACATTGATAAGCAACACGTGTTGCACTGTACCCTGTATTATTGTAACACACCAGGACCTGATAAGGAATATGAGCAAGAATTATTTAAGAATCATGGAAACAGATTGATATTGCGTAACCTGTACTGGGACACAGAAGGGAACAGTGTTGCCGGCTGTTCATTGCCCCAGGAGTTCTTTGCACTTTATAAATCTAATCGATTACCACATGTTAGCTTAACCAAAAACAGAAATATAAAATGGGCAGACCTAGGAGATAAAGTCACGAGATGGGAAAAACAGACAGAACTAGAACTGTCAGAACAAGGAATACAAACACAGAAGTTAAATTGGATAACTCAGACCAACCCAGCTGTGCACTTGCAGTCTAGCGAGGACAGCTGATTAACACTCCTGTTAAAGGAGGAAGAAAATGCCTTACAAAATATACCAGAGACCCTCTGGTCAACAGGAAAATCAGATGTAGGACTCATTCATACAACGGGACCAGTTACTATCATGCCAAAGTCAGCATTCAGACCACAAAAAAGACAGTATCCCTTAAGAAAAGATGCAGAGGTAGGGATAAAGCCTATTATAGCAGCCTTATTTAAAGGAGGGATACTAGTAGAATCTCTCGATTCACCATGTAACACACCCTTATTTCCAGTTAAGAAAGCAAATGGAGAATGGCGTATGGTCCAAGATTTACAAGCCATAAATGATGCGGTAATACCAAGGACACCTATGGTGCAAGACCCACACACCCTGTTGAATGATTTAAACCTAAACAGAAGTATTTTTCTGTGGTAGACATCAGCAATGCGTTCTTTTCAATACCGATACACCCTGATAGCCAGTATTGGTTTGCATTCATATTTCAGGGGAAAAGGTATACATATACACGACTACCACAGGGATATTGTGAAAGTCCAATGATATTCTCACAAGAAATGTCAGGCAACTTGGCGGGATTTACCCCACCAAGAGGCAGTCAGATTTTACTTTATGTTGATGACATCTTGCTGGCAGCCCCCACCCAGCAGGATTGTAGAGAAGATACCATAGCACTTCTACGATTTTTAGCCGCTGAAGGACATAAGGTAAATAAAAGTAAACTGCAGCTTTGGAGAAAACAAGTCAAATACCTGGGATATGTAATATCCAAGAAAGGTAGAACATTAGATGAGGACAGAAAAATAGCAATTTTGCAAGCACCAAAAACCAAGAAGGAAATGATGTCCTTCCTGGGTACAACTAATTTTTGCCGGAGCTGGATTCCAAACTATGCTTTGGAATCTGCACCTCTGACTGACCTTATATATAAGAAGCCTATGGCAGTGCAGGATTTGTTACAATGGACACCAGAGGCAGAATCTGCTTTCTGCAAACTAAAGCAGTTAATAGCGTCCTCATTAGTTCTGGGATTGCCAAACTACCATAAACGTTTTTTCCAAACTGTAGATTGTAAGCAGGGTTACATGACATCAGTATTAACACAACAGCATGGGGATAAGCAAGGCCCCATTGCTTACTATTCATCACAACTAGACCCAGTGGCATGATCCTTACCCCACTGTGTACAAGCAGTAGTTGCAGCTGCAATGGCAGTACAGGCTTCAGCCTCAGTAGTCTTGTTCCACCCTCTAACTTTGAGAGTACCTCATTCAGTCGCGATTATTTTACTACAAGAAAAGGTGGCATATCTTTCCCCTGCTAGGCATCTTTCCTGTATGACTATATTGTTGAGCCAACCTCATATGACAATTGAGCGATGCACGACTTTAAACCCTTCTACTCTGCTCCCGACCCCTGCAGACGGCACACCGCACCGCTGCCTGCAAGTTATTGAGCAAAAGACACTACCTAGAAAAGATCTCACGGATGTCCCCTTGGATGATGCTGAGGTGACATACTACGTGGATGGCTCATGCAAAAGGGGTCCTGCAGAACAGAACCTAGTAGGATATGCAGTAGTCTCTGATACTGAGATTATAGAAGCAAAACCTTTACCACACAACTTATCTGCACAGGCAGCAGAATTGATTGCCCTGACACAGGCATGTACCTTAGCAAAGGGTAAATGTGTAAACATTTTTACTGATAGTCAGTATGCTTTTTCTACTGTACATGTTTTTGCGCAACAGTGGAAAAACCGGGGAATGATAATATCTACTGGCAAACCTATAAATCATGCACAGTTTATTTTAGATCTTTTAGAATCTATTCAGTTACCTCAGAAAGTAGCCATTTGTAAATGCACAGCTCACACCAAGCAACAAGATAGGATTTCAAAAGGTAATGCGAGAGCTGATACAGCTGCAAAACAAGCAGCCACAGAAGCATTTCTTTTAAATGAGGAATTACAACCCTCTGAGATTTTAGATTTAGATATGTTAAAAGCAATGCAGACACTCACTACGCAAGCTGAAAAACAACGATGGATAAAATGAGGAGCAATCCTCAAAAAGGGGCTGTACATCTCTAGAGAAGGAAAACCGATACTACCCTCTAATTTGTTTCGATATGCAGCTTTGTTGAGCCATGGGCAGTGCCATGTCTCAACAGGGGGGGTGGTACAGCTGGTGAACCAGGTGTTCACAACGTACGGATTTACAAACCACTCTAAAAAATTTTGTTTGACATGTCAGATTTGTAACAAACATCATGCACAGGGGGCGATAAAGCCCAAGCAAGGGAGTTTCCCTACACCACCATATCCGATTCACACTATCTGTATGGATTTCATAGAATTGAACAAATGTGAAAATAAGAAGTATTGTCTTGTCATTGTAGATATGTTTTCCAGATGGGTGGAAGCCTTTCCAACCAAAAATCCAGATGCAGCTTTGGTGGCAAAAGTACTTGTCAAGGAAATCATTCCTAGGTTTGGTATTCCGGAAAGGATTTACAGTGACAATGGTACACACTTTGTAAATCAAACCATACAGCAGTGGAGTAAGCATTTTGGTATTTCTTTAAAAAATCATTGTGCATACCATCTACAATCTGCAGGGCTAGTTGAAAGGCATAATAGTATACTAAAAAACAAATTGAGAAAATTAATAGTTGAGACAGGGAAAAACTGGTTATACTGTTTGCCCCTTGCACTGATGAGCATGAGAACTGTCCCTACAGCAAAAGGATTGACTCCTTTTGAAAAATTATTTGGGAGGGCTTATTATACATCCCAGTGGAAACTTCTCATGTCATCAGACCAGGAAGCTGATTTCACACTAGCTGAATATATGAAAAAAATTGTTGAATTCTAAACATCGGTTGCAGTCAAATTCTGTTTCAGATAGAAAACAAACCGAGACATCAGAAGTGGCAGTGACACCCGGAGATTGGGTGTGGATCAAAAATATCAAGAAGAAGAATTGGTCATCACCAAGGTGGGAAGGTCCCTACCAGGTGCTTCTTTCGACACCCACTGCAGTCAAGATAGCAGAACGAGCTTTGTGGATACACCTGATGCACTGCAAGCTAGTTAAGAACTTTGAGTTGGACAAAAATCTTACCTCTCCATCGGGGCCCTCAGCACAAAGTCTGGCTACAAAGGGGGATCAGATCAATAGGACTGATCCGTCGCAACCCCAGTGAAGAAACCATCGGTGCTGAAGGTCCTATTAGGGCAGAGTGTAAGAGCATGTGTCTGAAATAAAGATGACGGAATCCAGTAAGATCCAAATACACCTACTTGGAAGAGTCGGAGAAAACAGAAATGCAGAACAACCGTTTCCTCAGAAGTATTGCATAATCATCCTGTTGACTGTACTAGTGACAATAATCTTTTTGTGGTGGCCATTCCTTTTCCCAGCCACACAAATTGAACTGAACAAGCGTGCAGAGTGGCACGCAGAATGGCACCCAAACTTTAACACTTACCAGGCAATCAAATATGTGTATGCTGAGACCTTCAATGTTTCGAATTGCTGGATTTGCACAGCTTTGCCAACAGCATATGGGGGGGTTACTGTTAACTTCAGTTCCCCTAGGAGTCAACAAAACCTGGGAAAACTTAATTTATGATACATCAGATGTCACATCACAAGATAAAGTAGCATTGCACTTGTCTGTTCGACAGAAGGGAACTGTGTGTTTTTACAAGAATGATACGATTCAGGTGGGTTGGAGCAATTGCAATGTGACTGTTCCCTATAGATGCTACACTAAACCTGATAACATCGGATCCTATTGCAACACAAGCTATGATTCATTTGTTGAACTGATGCATAGGACAGTTGGTGAAGTAAAACATAATGCTCACCTCTATAGACAACTGTCTATAATCGACAAAAGAATGTTTCATGCCGAGCCAGGGCATAATAAAGTTACTACCAAAGTAGAAGATTGTTACTTTGTATGTGGTAGGAAAGCATATAAGTGGTTACCTGAGAATTGGTCTGGCGGTTGTTTTTTGGGGTACCTGGTTCCGGCCATACAAAACACAACAGTTTTACCTCAAGGGAAAATTCGGAACGTTCGAGAAATCAAGAAGCCTGTCAATCCAGTGGGGCAAATCAATGCACCCTGGAAAAACCATCATGCTGTGGGCTTAGGGAAAAATGGACTGTCACATATGGACTTGAGTGATAATGTTATCTCGTGGGCAGGTGTACTGCCAGCATATGGAGCAACAAAATCAATCTGGGAACTGAGAAAATTGTCTAAGCTTCTCGAAATAATGAGCGATGCAACCTTTTCTGCCCTAGAATTGGTGGCTGATGAACTGACTGCCATGAGAACAGTGGTGCTTCAAAAATCGCATGGCTCTTGACTTCACCCTAGCGGCAAGAGGAGGTATGTGCGCTTTAATCCAGGAGGAGTGCTGTTCGTATATTCCTGACCACAAACACGAGATAGACAACCATCTTGAGGTAATTCAGCAGGTGTCAGCCATGACCAAACCAGGACCAAATCCATTGATGGACTTTTTCCAGAAATTGTTTGGGGGGTGGGGCAGTATCCTGATGAACGTTCTGATTGCCATCTGTGTAGGAATAATCCTACTGGTGGTATGTGTGTGCTGCTGCATCCCCTGCATAAAAAGACTGACTAAAGGCTTTATAGACATTTCAGTTTCAGAAACCTTATACCAAGGTGCTGAACTTGAAGAATTGTTAAAAAACTGAAAATGCTTTCATAAGTTTAAACTGAATGACTCTCTTAACTGCAAATCCTGAGTAGGAAGAGGTTAGGGGAAGAAAAAACTGTTTATGCTTATCTTGAAAGTAGAATAAAAGTATTAAAAGGGGGGAAATGTTAGAAAAATGTGTAATAGTAATATGCATGCTTAGTGCATTCAAGGTTTAAAAGGGTTAATACATTTATTCTGTTCATACTGCATGAATCTGCACAGCTATTAGAAACTTAACAAGAAGCATTTCATTTCTGCTAATGTCATGAAAATAACAAGAGACATTTCATTTCTGCTAATGTCATGAAACTTAACAAATAGATATTCATTTCTGCTTATGCCATGAGAAAGTATGCAGCTGCTAGAAGCATTGATAAAGAAAACAATAGATGCTTGAAAGTTTAAACCATAGTCAGCATTGCTTGTACCAAAGCTAGAAATGTACCTTGAATCTAGACAAAATGTAACACATGTATTAGAACAGTACAATTGAAGAATTGAAAAGTTAAGATGGATTAAAATAAGCCCAAGGCCAGGTTGTTTTTCTCAAAATGTTTTGCAAAACAGTAGATAATTTAACTTGGTCAGCAATAAGTCTAGTAACATTTTCTGTAGAACATACAGAAAGCTGTGTCTAACTATGTCAGCAATAGAATAGTAACATTTTCTGTGTGACAGGAAGAGAACTGTATAAGAATAACATACTAATCACCAGTAATTCAGACAAACCTTGTGCCTACATGCTTTGTCTCCTTGCTGCAAGTAATAAAGGGTGCCTTGCTTGAACCTAAAGTGAATTGGTCTTTGAATTTTTTTTCCTTTTACACAGATCCTGCCTGTTAAATCTGCTGGATTTTTTTGAAAATGTGACTGGAGCCATTGATGAGGGCAAATCTGTGCAGACAGCATACCTCGACCTGGCAAAGGCTTTTGACACAATCCCACACTCAGGCATAACTGATAAACTTAGCAAACTGAATGTAAACCCCTTTGGTGTAAGATGGACTGCCAAATGGCTCATAAACTGGACACATATTATCAAAGTGGGTGATTCCACATCAACCAGCAGACCTGTGACCAGCAGGGTGCCACAGGAGTCATCGCCAGGCCCCCTACTGTTTGGTATATACTTCTCAGAAGTTCAGGTCAAAACTAAGGGGCTGTGGCTGACCAAGTCTGCAGATGACTGCAAACTGGGTGCAATTACTAAATCCCCAAATGATGTCAGTATACTCCAGGAGGGTCTTATGCAAACCAGCTACTGGTGTTTTAGTCACGGTCCCAAACTGAATGCAAAGAAATGTGTCATCATTGCCTTCAGCATAAACAATGACCCTTCACACTATCAAATCAACAACAATAACCTAAGTACTCGCAAAGTGGTAAGGGACCTGGGATCACAAGTTGACTGAGACCTTAACTTCAACCACCATGTGTCTACTGTAGTAAGGTAGGCTTTCTATGTAACATATTTGATTAGTAAAGGCATCACCTCAAGAGCAAAAGAGGTTATAATCCCTCTATACTCGGCACTAATCTGGCCCATAATTAAGTATAACACCCCATTTGACATGTTACCATACAAAGCACCTGCAGCAACTGGAGATACCTCAGAGGTTTCTAACTAAGAAGATCAAGGGACTCCAGCACATGCTGTACATAGACCAACTAAAGTCTCTGCCACTATAGTCTGTGCCATATAGACTTCTTAGGGGAGACTTATGCCTGGCTTACAGAGCAGTCTCAGAGCCAAACCTAATGAACTTGCTGCATATCTGTAAATCAAACAGAACTAGAGCTTCCTGTTCCAGGGACCTAAATCGGCCTGAAACTTAAATAGGGAATGCTGGAGGGACAGATTTATCTCCCAGCGACTGTTGCACCTTTGGAATAGGCTACGTATTCATGTGAAACAGAGCACTTCTATGACACTGTTAAAGAGAACTTGGATGAGTGGATGGAGTACTGTAAATTCTTAGTAGGAGTAGTGCCCACAACCCTCCCGGACATGGACAGCCATTACTAAATTCAGTCTTGGGTATTAACTAACATTTCTGTGGTATTACATTGGGATGAAACGTTTAGGCTTAAAATGATCTCCAGGTCAATAGCCTAGTAATTTCCTATGATCCTATATGAAAGATTTTTCCAAAAGCAAGATGGAGATATGGACAGGGCTTATGAAATCATCTTTGGGAGCTGAAAATGTAATCAGGTTGCACTCATCTACCAGAAAGGTAGACAAAGCTAGGATCTAGGATTATTCTAGAGCTGCTATACATTTACATATGAAAACAAATACTGTGGTAGTTATGGTAACCAGGGGAAAAATGAGACTTCCAGCATTGTCAAAAAGGTACAACTTCAGCAAAGGTTACATTTCATGGACACAATACGAGTGCAAGAGGTGCAAGCTGAACTACAGATTGGCAAAATTTTAACATCTGGAAAAGGCAAATGATGTATTATCCTAACCACAAAAAAAGTAAAATAAAATAGAATAAACCACAAGGTCGGCGAAACAAACCCAAATTTATTAAATACAAAACCCAAAAAATACTAATACTAAAAAGCCGAGGCGCTACAGTGTTGTTTTGTATTTAATAAATGTGGGTCTTTTTTGTTGAAATGATGTATTATCATTGGTTTCTTTGGCATTTCTAAAGGTAAAGGTGAGCAAATTGCCCCCAGAATCAATAAGGCAAACAATGAAATATATGGGAACTCAATCTGAGAGACTCTTCTTGGTCAGCTGAAGTGGAAGACTGGAAGAGCATGAACTGATAAAGCTGCAAACATTTTAAGGTAAGACACGTGGACAGGCATGAAAGTAGTCAGTTAGCCGAGTATGTACATATGGACTGAGGTATACTAACAAAAATTTGGGATTAAATGCACCAGAAAGCAATGCATTCATTTTAATGTAAATGGGTATTGTAATATCTCGGCTGTTCATTACAATTACTCGATGTGAAGGAAGTTTACATTGCTAGCCATTTAATAATCCCAACACTGTTACTGCCTTTTTTCATCCACAGAAAAGAATGGTGTGATATTCAGTTATTATGCTTAGGATAAAGCTTAGCAGGACGCCAGGAACCTGCTATGGCTGCTCCACAGTGCAACTAAGGGTACAGTTCATAAACACTAATTCTGCCAAGGAGCACTGTTTTTTTAAGTAGTCTGAGAAGATCTTAGGCAAATGAAGATCTGAGATGTAAATGAGTAGTATGTGAACACACTGACTATATTATGCTAATTATGAGTTCCTCTCCCTGCCTTAACGAAATACAGAGTCACTTCTCATGCACTTCTGCAGCTTGGACACGAGGACTAGGAAAATGGCAGCAGTGCATATCTAGTTTGCAATTTGCAGAGTTGCAAAAGTTTGCTGCTAGGATTAATTACTTTCCCTTCCTTAATAGCAAACATAGAAGAGAGACAGGTAATGTTTGTCATATCTACAGATTTCCTTACATGTCAGTAATCAAAATAATACCTTATGTTTCCACTGGTCAACTTTGTATACGAATTTGGAGGTACATGACAACTGCTAGTTAAAGTGGAACGATTTTAGGTGAGGAGAAGCAGCTGCTGTATTTTCATTATGAGAACTGTCCCCCCATCCCTCTTTAGGTATTCTCTAAGTTTCCACATTCACTAAGTTAGTGCTGCAGTAGCCATGTGTATCTGGAATGATTTGAGAGTACTGCCCTCATGTTTCTGATTTTGAAAGGCATCATACATAATGCCCCCTTTTCATTACAGATGCACTGTCAGACAATAACAGAATCAAAGCCTAAGATCTTTCTACTTCTTTAGGCCCCCCCATTTCATATGCATTTTCCAAATGTCATAGCATCTATGGATGAGACTCTTCTCATGACTGAACCTCTCTTCTGTGTTTTGCTCTCTTTTGTTGCATCATGTTGTAAAGTCTAAATCAAATGTTGTGACAAACTGACATTTGCCATCCTCTATGAAAGGATTGTCCTCTGCTGTAGTAGACATATGCATTTGCTAGTAAGTACAGTAATGCGTTTCATTCATTTAAACTCACCTGCTCCTTTACTGACAGAAAAAATAAAAGCACTTTATACATTTCCAAATCATGTCAGCCATAAGTAGTGAAGAAGCATAAAATTGTATGTCTTATGTAAAGGACACTTAGCAATAGTTTGCAATGAACAATGATCTCCACCTTTTCCAACTAATTTCTGCTTGTCCCCATTGCTCAATTACAATTCATTGGTGATTTACTTGGTCAGCCAGTGCCAAACACAGGTAATTGCAGCACAAAATGGAGGGCTGATGAAACCTGGAGCAAGCTGTGGCTGGGTATGATTTATGACGTTATTGTGCTCAGCCACATTATACTTTATTAGGTCATTGTTCAAAAAATGTATCTCCCTTATGGGCACAAGTGCAGTGGACTCAATGCACATACAGCTTCCACTGCATATGACTAAACTTAATGGGACCCAACTAAGGACAATTAGAATATGTAGATCTGCTAAGGCATTTCTGTGCAGGACCACACTTTGCCATAATAAGCCCCGATCGCTTGGACTCTAATTGCCTCTGTGCTTCTATGAACTATGAGTCTATAAATGCCACCCTTGATGGGTACTTTTAGCTGGAAGGGATTCTTCTTGAACAAATTAGTAATACTGATGCAAATATGAAGATTAATAGTGTTGAAGTTCTATTCACACCTCCTCTGAAGAAAAAAAATCAAAGCAAATCCATTAGCATTAGAGTGAATCTTACAAAAATGACAACAAAATAGGCCAGATCATTGAGCTATTATGATTAGTCATTCAAAATTATGACTACTGTGTGCACTTTTTATGAGACATTATACAACTATGCAAGAACTTCTAATGTGATTAATTAAGAGGTTAACGTTACAAAGAGGACAAGACTTAGTTTTGATCAAGCACAAAATTGAATCATATGACACTAACTGGACAAGTAATACCAATAATTATGTAATCAAGGAGAATTTTAAATTTCAAACAAAAAGCAAGAATTTAATTATTTTAGAATAAACTGTCAAAATCAAGGATGCTGTTTTAGAAATTAAAATGCTTGCATTTGATGTCAGTACTGTTGCATGGGACAATACAGATTTAGCAAGCATTTCCTAAACTATAGCTTGAATTGTTTATCCAGAAAGACAGGAATAGTTGGATGACAAGGACACTAACTATGTGTGTCTTTCGGCTTTTCCCAGTTAGGGATCGCCACAGCGGAACTCCGGTCTGCTAATAATTGGTAGTGGATTTTTACGTACTGGGTTACCAGCCCTGACGCACAACTTTCAACGAAGGCACGCCCCATTCACGTATGGCTCCACACAGAAGACTATCTAGCTGAGAATCGAATGGGACAACGTCTTGCTATGAGGCGACAATGCTACCGCAGCACTACCACCACAGTGACAAGGACACTAACTATAAGAAGGTAAAAAGTATTAATTATGCAAGTGATGACCCGAGAGGAGTGGCTGTAGTTGTAATATGGATAAACATTTTTTGAATCTTAGTGTGTTTATGTGCCATAAAGTTCAGTTAAAACTGAAATACCAGAACCAATTAGAATTATGTTGGTGTCGTACTAAGAATGACTGTAATAAAACCACTCATCTGGTTTCTAAAGGAAAGACTAGGTGGAACAGTTTACAACTAGTATGTTGTGTGCCTGTCAAGATCAATACCACACTTAATCTGCTACTAATTTATTTAAAGGTAAGTAGAGAGGAAGAGACCACCATAAAGTATATACTGAAAATGTACTTAAATTACTTGGAACTAGAAAACCCAATGCTTGGACAGCAATGAAAGTCGCAAAAGGATCTGCAACTTTATATTTCGTGGGAAATATCAAGCAAATATGCCTGGGCAGTGACAGAGGATATGGATGTGTGATGAAGCACCTAGTACAAGTAAATATCACAAAATAAAATGGAGTTTGATACAACACCAGCAGCAGCATAACAGTTTAGGAACATTAAGATCTTGAACATAATTATGTTATTAGGGGATAAATGGGTAAGATACACAATATTAAAATGGCTTTTAATAGGGAAACAATGCAGAAGTTTTATTTCAGGAGTAAATACCCTAAAGATAAATTTAAAAAGCTGGAGGATAGCATCAATTAAAGAAAGTGTTACCATAGCAATTGGTGATTTTTTTTTTTGGTAAAAGATGTGCAACTGTTGATGTAGTGAAGAGCATGGTTTTAAATATTGGAGAGTTTCCTACCCAAGGAAGATATATCATGATTACGATTTTTCTAAAACAAACAAATGCTTAAATGTCAATGCTCAAGCTTCAGGTGCCAGACAGTTGAAATCTCAAATACAGTACAGAGCTGAACTGAATACAGGAATTCCCTACTCCAAACCAGGAGTTTGCACTCTGAATAGGCATACAAAGTAGCCTCATGTGCAAGTTGACTAGAGGGGCATTTACCAAGGAGAGGCAGAAGAAATACAAATGAACACTCTTAAGGACTTTACCACCACATACTTGATTGGGCTTGCAGATCTAGCATCTCTGCAAATTTTAACCCTCCCTCTCACCAAGGTACCTTTCCTACTACTGTGTAGAATAGCCAGAAAAAGACTTAGCTGATTGGCATGGGAAGAATGTCCCGTGAAAGGCATCCGTCACATATAATGTGTAACCATTTTTGGTTTTGTTAAAAAATCAAATCATCATCTGGTACAAAAAGTCAGGAGGGCTCAGTCATCCTTAAAACAGGAGAAAGATTCTCACCCAAGCGTCCTTGGTGAGGGGAGCTGCAAAAGGGGTAGGGGTTGGGGAGGATAGATAATCACATCTGGTAGGATCTGTACTAGCTGAAAGATCTCCCTCCTGAGCTATGGTCCTCTTGTCTTAACTTGTGCCTTCCTTCCATTTCAAGTAAAACTCTTTCAAGACTGTCTTTTTGCAACTGTCTATTCCTGTTATATCCATATATTTTTGATTGCATTCTACTGAAAACTTACTGCTTTTAGGGTTATCTTTGGAAAAATCCAAGCACTGGGGAAGAGTGCTATGGTTGCTTCACTAAAGGATTTATTCTTTCTTAAAAACATTAGGACTTCCCACAAAGGTGGGCTAAAAACAGACCTTTTAAATCAGACTTTCAACACTGGCTGCTTGCCAACTTCTAGAAGAGGCAGGATCACAGCTAGGAATGTTTGATTACAAAAACTGTGCTTGAAGTTGCTGCCCTGGTACAATCTATTCCATCACATCCCCTAGTTCATGGAGTATTTGCTCACTATGGCAACAAGCTCAACTTTCTCAAATCACATTATTAAAATATCTTGATCTGTTTTCTCCACATATTTCAAAATGTCACCCCCAACATGGGTACTAAAAACACATCTGTCAGCCAATGACTAATGGCCAGGATGTTGCTTTGACAGATTTGTTTTTAGTATACACCAAACACTTTGCTACCTATAGCATTCTGAGAGGACGGGGGAGTCTGTTCAGATCCATTAGAAACATCCGAAGCACTATCAGGTCAACTACTGTCTTTATTAAAAGGTGTGGGGGTGGATTTCCATCCTGTACCCTAACACAAACATGTCCTCAAAATCCTAGACCACTGGGTGAGGGGGTGGATGGATGGATTGACATGGCTTTTGAGTTCAGACCACTTAGAATATCTACTTTGTCACTGATATTTAAGCTATAGGCACTTCAATCTTATCCACCAACTCACCTCAAGAGTCTTAATATTAGGCTTACCATTTCAAATGAAGCTAGGAGGAGACAGACACTTGTTCATCAATAATACAGCCCACTAAGGAATGTGGGTAAACTAAAAGCTTCAACTTCCACCCCAAACTCAGAATATGGGGGCATTTCTAGTGGATTAAATGTGGTAATAGCTAGTGCTGCATTTTACCAGGCTGTCAAATGTTCTGGGAAATGTCTGCATTAACTGAGGGAACCAACAACGCCATTAACAGGTGCATGGGGCAATCGCAATACTGGAAAATTAAGTACAATCCCAAGGAATAGTTGAGAAACCTTGCTCATCGTGTCCCATGAAAGGCCATCTTCCCCAGCTGCTACATCATTAAAAGGTTAGCAGCAGCTTTCTGTCAATAGCAGTTAACTAACTAGATCAGTTTTTCGATTAGAATTTCAGAAAAAGTGATTTTGAGAGTTCAGCAGAAGTACATATTTACCTAGTTGTGGTTATTACATGAGAATAAACTTTAGAAAGAGGATACTACTGCTTTGGTAATGGCCATGGAAGAACTGAAAATTATAAACACTAAATTGCCAAGATTTCTAGTAAAGCTTCATGCAAATAATGTTAATGTGGATATACTGCTTTATAATACAGATATAATACTGCCAGTACAATTTAAAAAACTTAAGCACTAAAGGAACTGGTTATGGATCTTTAAGAATTTTTTTTCTGAACTGTGGCATAAGTAAAACCTGAAAGAACATGAGCTTGATTGGAGCAGCACAGGAGAAAGAATTGATTATGTAGCACCAAAAGGTCAAGTGGACTGGGTAAGCGAGAACAGGGTAACTGTAATATTGTGTGCTTAGTATTTCAAAACTTGGAATGCTAGGCGATCTTCCTCCGAATAGTCAGCCAATTTCTAATCTTGGTACCCAAACAGAATGTCAGTTTTAACAACTGGGTACAACAGGTCATTAGATTAATAGAATATTTAACAAAACATTCCTCTGAAACAGTGCAAAACTGCTTTACTTTATGAAGGTTATACATGAATGTTATGTTAATCAAGCATACAAAGCAGGAACTGGCGTACCTGGCTGTGATAAAGGTGCTCACTGCAAATGATTAAATTTACAAATGCAGGGAGCCATGGACATGGTACATCACATACTAAATCGTTATTTTCTAAAGAACCTCAAGTCTCTAAGCTGTTATTAGAGAGTTGGAGTTCACCCAATGAGGTTTGGAAGATTAGACTAATCTGATTATGTTCAACAAGATTAATGATTTGTCTGTGGCTCTGCTGTGTAGTGGGTTAAAATGTAAACTACTTCCCAGCCAACTTTTATTCTTTAAATAGTTAAGATGCAGGAGGACTGTGGCATAAGACAATGGGACTAAGTGAAATCAGCTCAAAACCATCTCTCCAAGAGCAGTAGCAGCTGAGCAAAGCCCACCCCCCAGACAATGCTAGGAGCAAAATATCCACACACTGGTATAAACACCACAGCAGAAACAATGGAGGACAGGAGCAACTACTGCATTTTGGATCATTTGAACATCTACTCTTATGGTAAGTTTACTCACTCACACAAAAACTGTACTATATTGATAGTGATGACTGCTACAGTAGCCCCAGCTAGGTGGGTAGATTGCCCTGGCTTACTACATTTGGGAGTAGAAGGAGTAGGTTCCAGGAACCCCTGGAGAATATTTCTTCTATAGATCAGGCTTTGCTAGGACCAGATTTTCCAATGTTTTGGAAATGTTATGTACAGTGTTGCTTCTGGAATACATCCATAATGTAGCCCTTTCCAAAAAGCCACAGATGAAGCCAAGGCCCAGGTAGAGTGGGGACATTTACCCAACCTGGAATATATTTTTTCTGGTGAGTATAACATAATTTGATAGTCTGCTTTCAAACAAGTTGTCCCCCTCCTCTTGCATTCACAAGAAATGAACAACTGATTCAAAGACCAGAAAGATTTAGTTCTGTCAAGACAGTACTAGAGTTGTCTGTGGACTTCCAAGGTATGGAGTATGCTCTCTCCCTCATTTCAGGTTCAGGAAAGAAAAATGAGGATATAGATAATTTGGTTTAATGTAATCTCAGACTCCACATTAGGCATAAAAGGAGGATTTATTCTCAAATCTCACACCTTTCTCTGAAAAAATAAAACAGAGTTGCCTCACCATAAGAGCTTGCAACTCGGATACCCTTCTTGCAGAAGTCAGAGAAATCCGTGAAACATTTTTTTTTCCCATGGTAAGAACCTCAAGTCAGCTAGATTAGCTGTTTTAAATGGAACAAATATTAGCTTCTTTAACACAAAATTAGTCTGAAGGAGAGGCCATTTCTTGGAGGCCTCTTACGCAAAGCCCCCTTCAGAGACATCTTGATATGTGAATGCACTGAAAAAGGATCACTGATGGATAGACAAGCAGAAATGGCCAAAAAATGAACCTTTACAGGACTAAGAGAGTCATAGGATAGTAACTCAAATATTGTGGGGATACTAGCCCTGAATGGATGCTGGTTATCTTGTTGGCACCAACTGTAAAACCTTTTTCATTTGCTAATATAGAGTTCTCTAGTAGCAGGCTCTCTTACCTTCATTAGTATCTGCTGTACATCCTCAGTAAATAGGTCCTAAATGGAATTAAGACCCTAGGGATATCTGCTGTCTCTACCAAGTGATTTCTCTTCTGACAAACCGCAGCTAAAAAAAAAAGACTTCAGATACCATTGTGTCTTTCTCACATGGAGTCTTGCCAGGGGTATCATGATAATCAGATGGAACACACATGAAATTATGAGGTATTCTGCTGTAGTGACCAAAGGCCAAGTGAAAAACATTAGAAATAGAGACAAATATAGATATATTTTTCCTATGGAAGAAAAGCTCTTTGAACTGAGGTGTCCAACACCCCAGAAACAATTATGTGGGAAGGAATGAGAGATTCCAGACACTTTGAAAAAGACTCTGCAAAGATAAGCCAGTTGTCTAAATTTGGAGCCTGCAATGAACTACATCTGGAGTTAGATACAATGTAAACACTCTTGGTGCAGCTGATAGCCCAAAGGGTAAGGCAGAGAACTGAAGATGTGACACACACACACACACACACACATATACACACACACACACACACACACACACACAAAACTAAAAAACGCCTTAAGTCTTGATAAATAAGGATGTGCTAAACATTTTTTAAATTTAGTGTTAACATGAAACCTGAATAAGGAAGAAGAGGAGCTAAGACTGTATGGTGGTATAATTTTGAACTTGGGCACGATCACAAACATACTGCCATCTGTAACCTTGATAATGGCCTTCAGAACCAATCTGTCTGAAACTCTTGCCAAAGACCAATGTGGAGATTAAGGTATTCTGGAAGGGAAAGGGGACTGCCTTGGGTCCAGATCCCTTATATAGTTATTCTGACTTGGATTGTCTTTGGTTTTGGGGTGTTCCTGAATTATTGTGGAACCCACTTGCCATTTCTTCTTAACATCTGTTTATTAGCATTTTGTTGAGACTTCTTTTGCCAAAACTGGATGAGGGGTTAGAAAATCCATTAGAACATCTGGGAAAAAGATAGCTAAAAATCTTAGATCCCTGTACCAACATACCTCCTTTAACCATATTTTTTGACCACCTCTTTAGCAGTGGAACCAAAAACTAAATCTCTATATAAAGGAGAATTTAAAAGTCCAACTTTTTTTAAATCTGGGAGGCTCTGAAAATACAGCCAGATAAACCTTCTAAAATAGTTTCAGGGGGCATAGCCTTTATAGTATTAACAGAATCTTGCACACAAAGTAGTGATTTGTATAACCGAAGAAATTAAATTTGAAGCAAATTTTTCCCTCACCAGAACTATAGACAAAACATTCTTCAGAAAAGACATATGCACCTGCCAGTTCTGAAAATCAAAGTTACAGAACTATACACCCCCATACTTATCAAAGGTCTATATTATGTGATCGAATGCTGCTAAGGTGATCAAACACCTTAACATTGACCATGTAATATTGAAAGCAAAAAACAGCGAACAGCCAATTTAACGCAGGGAAAGATTTCCCTTGGCCATTCGCTGGATTTTGCCAATTTTTTCTACTGTGGAGTGGTCTCAGAGTTGGTATATTTAGTTAGGGGGTGTGGGGAGGCACAGCCCCCCCACATTGGAGGGTGTGGGGGCAGGGCCCCTCACTTAGTTTGATGTAAAGTAATTTTTTTTTTTGTGGCCGATGGTAACATTTCCCAGTGGCATTCAATCTTTTGTGGTTCGATATTACATGGTCAATGTTAAGGTGTTCAATCACCTTAGCATTCGATCACATAATACAGACCCACTTATCAATAGTCTTCCCATCCTTATTGGAAAGAATGGTGTTGGAATCGACTAATTGTTTAGAAGTACTAGGATTAACTAAAGCAATAACTGCTGGGCAAGGTTTGGGAAGAAAATGTATAAAAACTCAGGATTGAGGAACTGTATACATTCTGCCTTTTTAGGGGCAGCTGGCTGATCAGATAAATCGCAGGCCCTGGCACACATCCTCCAAACAAGAGATAACTGGAGGAATGAGTGAAGGTACTGGAAATTCCTTCTGTAGTAGCTTATAGTATATTAAGAGGGACTAAGATTCCACAGGGTTTTCCCACTGAAAACAATGGAATATTCTGGAAATAGTCTCATACAATGAGCGAAAACTCAGTTGGGAGAATCAGACACTGGGCTGTCTGAATCAGAAATCCAAGGAGATAACCCTGTATCTGTCTCTTCATCTCCCAGTCAAGATTCAAAATCTTGAATCTCTTCAGGAAAAGAGGTATCCCACTTTACTACCAGAAACCTTCTTACAAGAAGGACCAATAGCTAAATTAAACCCTGAGTCAAACTCAGTAAACTATCCCTGTCTAAGGAAATTTGTGGGGGAGTAGACACATGTTTAGTTTTTGATTTTTGACAGGAAAAATGAGGCCAACAATGTTATTAATGGCAGCAGCAGCAGCTTCCCCAAGGATGGACACCATATTCTGCCAAAAAAGGGAAGCACTCTGTGTTCCCTCTCCCAGGACCAAGAGTGGTTCTCTTTTGCTCACTGAGGGGATGCCAACAGCTGCAGAGGATGTGATTAACCCCTGCTCCACAGTGGCTATAGAGTAAAAGATGAGTTGTCTGAGGAACAGGCAATGGCTGCTGCAGAATCAACCACCTGCAGTTGATACAAAATACTAGCCTGTTGTGGTGGCTAATGGCTGTTTACCTTTGTTTTGTGGCAGAAAGGATGACAGATTTCAGGACTGGTAGTTTGTTCATGGTCAAGCCAAAAATTGTGCCTCTTTCCCTGGGAAAAGCACCAGCAAAAGCCAGTAAAAATTATTTAAAAAAAAAAGTCAGTGACTATTTTTTCCACACACAAACACAACAAAAGTCATTCTGAAACACTTTGCCAGCCCCACAAAGTAAAACAAAATTTCTCTACAAGGGAGAAGTTTTTTTTCTGTTTACTTTTAACAAGTTTTAAATTGAGAGGAAAATAGTGCACAATTATTTTAAAGTGTAGTACAATCTTGTGACAGTCCATTAAAACAAAATCCTAGCTTAAAATAATTTTCCTGAACAGTAAAGTATTAAAACAATGTTTTAAAATAGAAGTTTTTTTTCCCATGCAAAGGGAATTTATCTGCCCAGGAAAGGACCAGCACAAGCCTACCATCAATCCTCAAAAGCCTCAGAAGAGTGTTATTATGTTCTGCATCAGGAAAGATCTGAAGGGCTTGGCACCCAAACCTGTCCTTTTTGTCAGCTCAGCTCAAGCCGACTGTTTGGGCATGTGGAAGATGAAAGGTGATTTTTCATTATTTGCAGAATATAACCCATATAGCTAAGCCTACCACAGTAGTGCTTAATATGATGAGTGTCAGTGGTTACTAAGATCAGTGTGTATGATAAAGCCATTAGAGGAACACGTAACTAAAACCAGACAGCAACAGGATAAACTACATTAAAGACTTGTAAAAACTTGGTCATTCAGACAGAAATCTGAAATGTACAGTCTCAACCAAATGACTATGGGGGGTTGAATATAATGTTTGCACAGTATCTGATAAAGGACTTAAAATGCATTACTGGTGCTATTTGTATGTTTTTTTACTCATTTTATCATAACACATTTGAGCTTAATACAGTCAGTGAAAGTGGTTATAATTGTCTGTGGCTCTACACACATACATGTGCTGTAAACTGGAGTTGCTGGACAAGTGAGACTGCACATATATGTCACTGTGCAAATGTGTAAAGAATATTTATATTGTTAATGCAGAATGCATCCTTCAGTTACGTAACATACCGCAACTTCATTTTACAAAAATAACAAAATGTATAACTAATAAAAAATGCAAAATACACTGAGCTTAAAAAATTGGCTACATGTAATCATGTATGACAGGATGAGCATTTCTGGAAAATAAAGACATTTCCAGAGAATAGGAGACCCTCCAAGTGGTTCATTACTCCCTGCAATGTCCACCATATTGGGCATTACTGCTTTTGTTCACTCCACAACTGACAACGAAACAGAACCTTCAGGTTATATGGCCAATGTATGCAATATTCCAAGGTTCAGAGAACTGGAAAATGAGGAAGTGGTATGTTGCGTCCTATTTCTTTGTTTTGGATACTTTTGGGGGGGTGGGTCTCTTATCAATGCTGGATGGAGAGAGAGAGAGAGAGAGTCTTGAAAAGTATTAATAGAAAGATCAATAGCAAATATTTGTTTTGATAGTTTTATGACTCTATATCTTAATCACTTCAATTACATTTGTGAGTTATGAATATTGATGTACATTATAGTCCTTGCACCAACATCATCATTAGCCAGTCTGGCACCTTTATAGAAAATCATCTCATTAGATGGGAAAGGACGGACTCCAACATGAAGCTGTTGTCAGATAACAGATCAGGCCATGGTAGTTTAACTGTTTGGGTATGTCAAGATAGAATTTTGCAACAGACTTAAAATACTCTGCTTCCTCTTTATGGATAAATGACCATTTGTATGCAAGGATATCTCTTGCAGTTACACTACTAAATGTTATGTACTGCAAGGGATCTTTGAAATTGCAGTTTGTATGCTTCAGTGAAAACAGCATACTGATGTTGACTCATGAAGTGTTTGCTGGTCTATTTTTTTAAATGATTTAACTAGACCATCACAAGCTGTATTACCTAAAAAAATGTGTTTACAAAATGTTTCCAATCCTGGAGGTTTAGTAGCATTCAATCTCAGAATATGAAAAAAATGAGTGTTACAGCAAACAGTTTTTCCCCAGTTTCTACCCCTCAGACTTAGTTGTACTTTAAAAACGGAAATCTTAAAATTCACACAAGTTTGAACAATGTTTAGCCAATGTATTATTTTGGTTATGTCTGTTATCCTAGCCATGTTCATATACTACACAGAAGTTTCCTTTCTGCTTTTCCTATACAATATTATAAGCATACTTCCTTGACATGTTGCAAAATAAATGACTCCTCATTTAAAATGTCACATTGAAAACAGAAACACCATTACCCTCATTAATGAATCGGCATCTACTTCTCCTTTCACATTTAAAAGGTACCTTTATTTTACGTCCTCCATTTTTCTCCAATACATCTTTAATATTTTTATAATGCTTATACACAAACGTTGGGAATCTCACCCACTTTCACATACATATGGGGTATGGAAAAAAAAAACATTCCAGTCTTTTTTTATTTTATTATATCCTGAATGATCTTGATACCGGTTGTGTAACACAAGATCAAACTCTTATCATAACTCCTAAAGCATAATGTTACTGTCACAACCTTTATTAGAAAAAGGACAATTTGATACTTTCCTTGGGAAAAAATACAGAGTTGTAAAGTTCTATATTTTAATTTCCCTCTCTCTTCCAACATTCTCATCTATTCCTTAAATTTAACAGACCTAAAGACATACCTACAGGCTCAGATTTGAATAAGGGCATCCATGAAATTAGTACAGAATCTGACATGGATGCATAATTAAAATAGTCCTTTCAGATATACTTAAGAGGTGACAGATTGCAATGAATTCATCTGAACTATAAAGAAGAGATGAAAATGTCAGAGAAAAAAATTAAACTTCACAATTAGATAATTTGTTGAATTTGATACTGTCCTGGGGGAAATCACAAGTGCCAAAGGAACTGTGTATGTCATACTTCTCAACTGTACAGATTTTTGCCTTATATGTTTGGTCTCTTCCTCATAAAATTTTGTGTTTTTTTGATAAATCACCTGGATGATCTAAAGGTTAAAGTCGCAAAGTAATTACAGCATTTGAGTTTCAGACTTCGTATACTTCAGAAAATACATACCGACATAAATCCTATTATTCTAGCAACTTTCTAAGTTAATAAGAGCAATATTTAAAATGTATCCCTATTTCTGAGCATTTGTCCCCCTTTCTTTAAAAGAATTGTTTGTTTTTTAATTTGCTGCAATTCAATCTATGCCACCATCTCCAATTTTTGTTATTGTTGCGAATGACATCTATTAGTAATTGAACAAAAAGGTAGCATTGTTGGCTGAAATATATGAGTATTGACATCTTGAAACATTGTCCATAATTTTGTTAACTTATAATGTCACTTGAAGGAGCAGAAGGTATGTTAAGCTTTGAAAGCTTTTGTTCTAGTAGAACTGGCACCAGTAACTCCTAATTTTGGAAACTATGTGCTGAAGAATATGAGTAAATATATCTTTTATAAGCTAAAGTCTTAAAAGTTTGTTCTTCTTTTAAACTGACACTATATCCTTCAAAGCCTTGAACGCTATGTTTTTTAACAACTGATTGGTCTAGGAAGATGGCTGGACATCTCATTTGAATACAAGATATACACCTTTTTTTGAAGAATCATTTGCTGCTTAATTGGTTATAATCCATCTGATGTCATAATTTTAGAATTCCAGTCAAGTTTATGGACGACAGTTATTAGCAACTCATTGGCTGAGAATACAATGATTGAGCACCTTATTTGCATAGAAGGTGTGTCATTGTTTAAGGCGCCAGATTTGGCGCATGACTATTGGTTACAAGTTACTTTAAAAGTCTAGCATTTTTTCAACCCCTTACGATCTGAGGAAGGTGAAAACCGAAAGCGCTTATCGTGTATTTGAGGTCCATTGTTTTGGAACTTTTATGTCTACATTTGTCAACGAGCTCTAACAGCAGAATTTTATTACCATTTGGTATTTCACAAAGGTGAAGATTTTATTTGGTGATTGAACTTTGCCTGTAAATGTATCGTTGGACAACAGGCTCTCATTGACATCTAGAGGATAGTAACCTCATCATTTTTTGGGACTATTTATCTTTTTTATATATGGAGCAACTTGTGAGTATTTACTATTGAAAAAGCTGTTTATACTGTCAACGACAAGGACTGAAAAAGACTTTATCCCTTGAGCATTGTTTTTGTTTGTGCTCATTTCGCCAATGACAAAGTTTTTATCAAGCAATTTTGCTTGTTTTATCAAATAAACAAACCTATAAGATTTTATCCGGTTTTGTGTTTGCATATCACTGGCCGTGGTGCAACAGTCTGATTTTTTTGGTGCTTGGATTCTACTTTCTGTTGCCTTAGTAGTGAGGACTTCATTCATTTATTGTTCTTATGGTTTGGTGCAGAGCAAAACAATGACTAATTTTTTTTTTTGGGGGGGGGATTTATCCCTCCATTACATCCTTCTATAACAAGTGTTTGAATGTTTGAGATGCTAACTGAGAAAGTGAACAGGAATGTGTTTTACAATGTGAGTACAGAGGGGGAAAAAACAAACGTGATTCAGTATTCCCTATTCAGTAGGTTGAACTCTGTGCCTCAGTCAAGACTGTCAGCTTG
Organism: Protopterus annectens; assembly: GCF_019279795.1. NCBI lineage: Eukaryota > Metazoa > Chordata > Ceratodontiformes > Protopteridae > Protopterus > Protopterus annectens. The sequence goes on from NC_056745.1 coordinate 510,811,852, forward strand.
TCAACCATTAATACACTAAAGATCCTGTCACTAAACAAATGATCAACTACTAACTTTAAACTCCTTCTTAAGCTCCAATGGAAGATCATTCAGGTGTCCAAGCCCAGTAATAGTAGACCTTTTTTCAAATGTGGTTGTGATATAGGGAAGTATTGCCAGCCCAGCTGTCTGTAATTTTGTAAATAATTCTATGTCATTTGAGAATATTGATATGATTTATACATAACTGTATGCTATGTACTGAGCTAAGATGTATCCACAGTGTACCCTGCTGGACCATAGAAGATTAACCTGCAAAACTTAAGAATACTTGAGGTTGAGTTACTTTATAGCTGGGCCATAAACAAAAGATGTTATCTCTCAGTTTCAATTCAGTAGCAGACATTTTTGTATTGTCTTGAAAGAGAAATAATTACTAGGTTTTAAACGTAAAAGCATTTTATTGTTTTATAGCTTCCAAGATCTGCAAAAGATCTGAGAGATATGCATTTTTAACACTGAGATGTTAAATTCTGTTAGTTTCTGTTTTAGCCTGGGAACTGAAGTCAGGTGATAAAAAGTGATGTCATCCAAGCTAACCCAGCAGTAAAATGTGATATTAATTTAAGAACTCTCTTGGAGAGAGGCTGTGCATTTTGTATTTTGTCTTGGACCTAGCAAGAACATCCAATCATCATCATCATCTGCACTTGTCTTGCTGTAAGTAAGACTGAGGGCATAATATCTCTTTTAGATATAGATAGGAATATAGTAAATATTAGTTTAGATGTTTTCTGTATTTACTTGAGACTGTCCTGCAATGTTGTTTTAAATACTTCTTGTGATTTTGACCTGTGAGGTTACTGTGTTGATTTACTGGTATTGCCTTGTTCTTTTATTATTTATTATTAAATATATTTAAACCTATCTTTGTGGCTGATATTTGTGAGACATATTTAAAATCTTAAGAGTACTTGCATATCTATTTGGTGACACTGTACAGGCCACTCCTAAATAGTCTTGCTTGGTCAAACTACCATTTGGATTATTAGTAACATTACACTGTAGGATAGGACACCCTTTGTTAAGAGCCTTAAGTAGCTGATAAAGAGTTTCCTGGTGGCAGCTGGAACTACCTTATAGTCTGGACAAAAAGGGAGCATAGCTAGTAAACCTGTGCCAGCTTTCCCCAGGTGTGTGTGTGTGTGTGTGTGTGTGTGTGTGTGTGTGTGTGTGTGTGTGTGTGTGTGTGTGTGTGTGTGCACTTGTATATAAATCAAATCTCAAAGTGTGTGTGTCAGCTACCTTGGCAGGGATATGAAGCACTGATTGGACAGAGAGAGTGCTGGAGGTCTTAGCTTGGCCACTTGGCTAAGATCTCACCTTTATAGCTGTGCCAGTGGGGAGTCTTATTGGGGATCTGGAGAAAAAGGGAGAAACCACCCCCAGACTGACTGTGATCTCTGTGTGGTCTTAAGGGAAATTGCACTTACTGTGTGTACTTGTCATCCTCCAAGTGTGTACGTCCCCTAGCTGTTGTCAGTGCTGAGGATTGAGGCTCCTTAATTACTGGACCAGTGCAGGGGTGTCACATATTAATTGTTTGGCAGTGGTGGGATATCCACATCACATATTAATTGGTTGACAGTGGTAAGATAGCCACATCACATATTAATTGGCTTGTAGTGATGTGGATATTGAATTCCTGTAGCCTGTCTACAGTGATCACTGTAAGTATTTGTACCCTCAATCAGCCATGCAGTGTACATTCAGAGTTTCACATCAAAATTGTTTTATTTTTTTTTTTGTTAGCTTATTCAGTCAGAGGAGTATGGCAAGCTGACAAGGAGCCAGTTAGCTGAGATGTGCCAGGCTAAAGGACTGGTGCATGCCAACCTGACTAAAGCAGACATGATTGCAGCTTTAGTCACAGCTGCATCACAGAATAGCAACCAGGAGGACAATCAGACTAGCCTTGGAGATGTGCAACTCTCAGAAAATGGACAGTTCAACCTTTCCACAGAGGACTTAAAAATCTATCTGGATTTAGAGACTTGAGCTGGAGGCCAAGTGTTTGGAAATAGAGGCAGCAGAGAGACTGAGACATCTGGAGGCTGAGGAAAATGAGAAACTGCGATGCCTGGAAGCTGAGGAGAATGAGAGGCAGAGGCAACATAAAAAGGAGATGCTGACTCTTTGCCAGGGTCATGGAGGTAATGGGGAAGGGAGTAACCGAACCCCAAAAGCAACAAAGGTCAGTAAATTTCTTCCACAATTTACACAGGGGGATAATTTTGATAGTTTCATTCATATGTTTGAGAGGGTATGTAAACAGGGCCCCAAGGGCACTGGGTACATTCCTGACCCCCCCTTACTCTATGATAAAGCTGAAACTGCTATTTCTAAATTGTCGGATACTGATTGCTTAAATTATAATATTGTAAAAAAACTGTCTTTTAGAATGCTTTAAGTTAAAACCTGATTTTTATAAAAAACAGTTTTGTGAGCATAGACACAAGGCAGATGAATGTGTGTATGAATATATTGCTGAACTAAGCACTTATTTTCATAGGTGGGTGAGTGAATGTCAAGTCGCCCCTTTTGAAGGGCTGGCAGACCTTTTGGTGAGGGAACAAGCCCTTAGCACTTTGCCAAAGGATGTGAGAATCTGGTTAGCTGATAGACAATGCACTACGGCAGATGAGTTGGGGAAGAAGGGAGGACTATACCTAGCAAGCAGGGCATCACTGCACAGGAAAGGGACAGCCAATGCTGCTCATGGGTCTTAGAGAGCCTATGCTGGGCAACCCAGACTGCCCCAACAGAATCTGCCAGTAGCAGGGGAAGTCACTAGTCCAGGTACACATCCAGGACCAAGGATTAAATGTTTTAAATGCAACCAATGGGGCCATGTAGCATATATATGTCCACAGAGGCAGGGTGGGGAACAAAAGGTGGGACTAGCCAGTAAGTGGGAATGACAAAATGCCACCAATAAGTTATCTCAAAACAACAAGGGTACCAAACTACTACATTATATCCTATCTTAGTAAATGGGAAAGAGGCCATTGCTAAGAGAGACACAGCCTCTGACCTAACCATTGTGAAGTCTGCAATGGTTAAAGAGGAGCACTACTTGCCTGGGGAGTCTACTCAAGTCAGAGCTTCAGGAGGGACCCCATTCCAAATACCTTTGGCTAGGGTTCATCTTGACTGGGAGGGTAGAAAGCAAAGCCAACAAGTAGGTGTGTTTGAGGATAACCCTGCAGATGTCCTGATAGGGAATGATTTTGATAATGCAGTACCCTGTGTGCATGCAGTTACATGCAATCAGGCTTGGAGACAAGCATGTTGATCTGGTAGCCTGGGGGAGACCCAGACAGACTGCACACTTGCAGCCAGGACTGGTGAGGTGGTTACTTCAGGGAGCGAGATACCCTGTAGTAGTGACACTGAAGGTGAACCACAGCTGCTTGTGGGTACTGCTGTTCCCTCGGACAGAGTGACTGCAAGGGCAGAGGTAATTAGTAGTACCCAGGCTGACAGTGAGTCACCTCTGTCAGAGAATATCAGACTTCCTGCAGAAGGGGAGCTGGAAAGGGTTACTAAGAGAGAGTTGACTTTGAGACAGGCTCAGCTCTCAGACCCTACATTACAAGGCCTGAGGGAGGTAGCTAGTGAGTCACCAGATTCTCAGGGGAAGGGGGAATCTGTATACTGGGACAAAAGGTTACTGTATAGAGAGTGGACCCCTGTGGGAGGGCTAGAGGGTGAGAGAATACAGCAGTTGGTAGTGCCCAGAGTCTACCATTTGGCACTTCGAGCCATAGCCCATGATATTCCCTTTGCAGCTCATATGGGCATAAAGCGTACAAAGAGACGTATTATGCAGAACTTTTATTAGTCTAGGATTTCCAGGGATGTAACAGGGTACTGCAGAACCTGTGAACAGTGCCTAAAAGTGTGCTCTTAAGGGAAAATGCACTTGATGCAGAAAGCTGCTTCTGGAAGTACTTTGTATGTATCTTTCATCCTCCCAATGTGCGTCCCACATGGTGCCAGTAGTGAGGACTGAGGCTCATTGATTACTGGGCCAGTGGTGGGGCATCACATAAGCAATCAAGGTCAGCCTGCAAAAGGGAGCATGACATTTTCTCCCCTGTTTATGTACCACATCACAGTGATGATATCTGTCGCCACTTAGAGTGCCTGAAGACCAAAGCTGAGTCAGAGCTTTCAGAGCATTTATGAACTCCACCATTTCTTTTAAACTGATTTGTCTGTATTATGATTCCCTATACTTTGACACCCTGACAGACTGCACCCCAAGCAAAGGCAGAGGTATCTGTGGCCACTGCTTAACTGAGTCAGCTAGAACTACTTTAGCCCACCAAGTGTTCTTTCTTCACAAAGAAGAGAACTGGAAATGGGGTGAGTGTGGAGCCAAAATGGCTTGAGAAACCAGTGGATTTTTGTCATGTGAAGTCTGGCATTTGGAATTATGAGGACAGGAAAGACCATGAACCCAAGAACTTCCCAGTTCTTACAGTAGACGCTGCTGTGAGATTGAGAAGTGCCATTAGGTAGTTTATTTTCTAAAGGAAGAAATGCAGTCTTCAAGAAAATGCCTAGAGGACATCCTAGGAAACCCAGTCAGAGTTGAAATAAGAGGACTTCAGGTTCAGTGTGAAACACAACTGACTGTGGAAATGACTCGCAGTGAACTGTAGAAGCTGTTAGTGCACTGGGAGCCATGAAGATATCAATCATCCAAAAAGATGTGCATGCCTTGAAGCCTCCAGTAGCCTACCATTAGAGCAAATCACTTGGTAAAGACTCCTGGAGTGGCAGAAAGTCTAAAGAACAAAGTAGCACAGAGAAAAATGCAGTCACAGTGCAAAGAATATCAAAAAAGGATTTCTGCTTTTGGTGAAGGGAAATATGCAAGCATCTAGGTCTGAAGTAATGAAAAAAGGCATGAAGAGAAAAAGACTAAAGCATTCTAGTCACCATTCAGATCTTTGGAATGAGCAAAAGAGAGTCTAGATTGGACAGATCTAGAATCAGCCTTAATATTCATCTTTCCTGGGGAAAAATAAACTCTTCTGTAAAATACCTATCCCAAATGCTCTAAGGGGACCAGTCGACTCTATAAGGCCCTGGACAGTAGACCTGCAAGAGAACCATGGTGAAACTACTCTTTTGAGGGCAGAGGATTACTTGGGCAAGGAGATGCCCACTTTAGTCTGTAACCATTAATACACAAGTATTTTTCATTCATGGCTTTTAGTGCAGGAAGGTTCATAGGTTCATAGGTAGGTACTAGGCTATCTGTCTGAGGGCATTTATAAGCCTAGCCAGAGTGTGTCGGCTTTCGCCACCCCATTGATTAATTAACTGATCCTCTGTCAAGCAGAGCCAATGAAGTGATCCCAGGGGTGTATTTTCTGTTACCCATCCACTCGTCAAAGTTTCTCTTGAAGAGTGTTAGTGAGGGGCTCTGCCTAATGTAGTTTGGAATTTTGTTCCAAAGCATGGGGAGTCTCTGTGACAGGAATCTATCCCTCCAACATGTTCTATTTATTGTTGTGGCGAGGTTTAGCTCATTAGAGCGCGTGGCTTGCAGTGACTTGGATTTCTTTAGGTGGATCATGTCCATCAATTCTGAATTGGACATGGCTTTGTAAGTCAGGCAGAAATCACCTCTGAGTAAGTGATATGCCACTGAGTACAGCCAGAGTTTTTTCAGTCGGGCTGCATAGGACATATGTTTGAGGTTCGTAATCCTCTTGGTGAGGTACTTTTGTGGTCTTTCCAGCTGTTGGAAGTGTCTTGCAAGGTACATCCCAAATGGGGCATTGTACTCTATGATAGGTCTGATGAGTGATGAGTAGAGGGGCACTATAACCTCTTTATTTCTAGATGCGAACCCTTTAGTAATTAGATGGGCCACATAGAAGGATTTCCTAAGTACTTTGGTGATATGATTGTCAAAGGAGAGATTACTATCTACCTGGGTCCCCTGATCTCTTATTACCTCTTCTGTATTAAGGGGGCTGCTACCTATGTGGTAATTCGTGGGTGTTTTGTTTTTTCCAAACGGGATGACTATGCATTTTTGGCATTTAGCTTGAGGCCATGACTTTGACACCAGGTGTCCATCTCAGTAAGGCCCTTTTGGAGGATGTGCTCCCAGTTTGCAGTCATCTTCGTACTTGGTTAGCCATAGTCCTCCTGTATTTGCCTGTAATTCTGAGAAGTATATGCCGAACAATAGGGGTCCCAGGACAGAGCCTTGTGAGACACCACTTGTGACTGGTTTAGCGTCGGGCCTGGAGCCTGCTATTCTTACCGTGTGAGTTCTGTCTGTAAGCCAGTTGGCAATCCTTCTCGTGACGTAAGGCTTTATGTTCAGGCTGGTGAGTTTTTCTGTAATACCTGAGTGGGGAATGGTGTCGAAAGCCTTGGTGAGGTCAAGGTAGGCTGTGTGAACCACCTTTCCTTGTCTATGGCCTTGGTGACTGTCTCAAAGAAGTCAACCAGGTTAGTAGGCATGAGCTGCCCTTAACAAAGTCGAACTGGGTCAGGTCAAGTGTTTGTAGGTTCCCAATGTCTTTGTTAATGAGTTCCATGATGATGCACTCTGTAGCCTTGCAGACCAGGCTAGTCAGGCTTATGGGGCCATAGTTACCAGGGTCAGTTGTGGCCCCTCCTTTGTGGAGTGGAATAACCACTGCTATGTGCCATTCTATGGGCTCGTAGCCTGTGGAGAGGCTGAGGTTGAACAGTGTGTTTAGGTGGGGGGTTAGTTTGTTCTGTAGTTCATGCAAGACGCAGCCTGGGACACCATCTGGCCCCACTGACCCTGTGTTTTTGGTTTTTGAAAGAGCTGTTTTCACCTGTGCATCTGTGATTTCTGGGACACTACACTTTTTCGGTATTGTTGTGGGCCCTTTTGGGGGTGAGAGGAGGTGAAGTTTGCACTGAATCACCTTGTGCCCCCATTTTTGCCAACCTGGTCATGTTGGATTGGGAGAACAACCAACTATTTAACAGTCATTATAAGTATGTGTGCCATTATTCAAGGTTTTTGGATGATATTTTCATATTACGGGATAGATCACCCAATGTTATAGAGGAATTTTTGAATTATTTAAACAGTACTAGTACTTATTTGAAATTTACTTACTCTAGTAGCTCTGAAGGGGCAGCATATTTGGATACATTCATTTCCAATACTGCTAGTGGATTTAAATCCCGTATCTACAGAAAAAACACTTTTTCCAATAGTTATTTGGAATACTCTAGTAACCATCCAAGACCAATGATGAAAAACATCTTTAAAGGGCAATGCATCAGAGCTGCGCGAATGACATCTACATATATGGATATGATAGAAGAAGTTAACTTTATAAAATTCATGTTTACATCTAGAGGATACCCAGTAGACTTGCTAGACAACGTTAGGAACTATGTAGTCAGTGAATGGGGGAAAAAATACCTCCCTTTACTTGGGAAAGAATTAAATAAAAACCCGGATATAGTGGTAGATAATAATGAAAGACAATACAGTAGGGCATGTGTGTTGGAATATAGCCCATATGTGAACAATATAAAACGTATATTAAATAGGAATTGGAAAATATTAACAGCAAATAAGGAAATAAGGAAAAGAGTAGGGAATTCACCGGTTTTTGTTTACAAAATGGGGAGGAATATTAAGACATTCTTAGAAAGTACATGTTTCACTAAGGGGAAGAATGACCAGAATCGGTGTACTAGGAGATGTGGAAGCTGTGGGCAGTGTCATGCTATTTTTGAAGGTGAAGGAATAACCCTAGAAAACATCAATAGGACTAGGATTAGATTTAAACCAGGGAATTGTAACTCCAAATATATCATATATCTGGCTAAATGCATGACCTGCCCCAGCTTCTACATAGGTAAAACCAAGAGACAACTGAAAAAAAGAATCTGCGACCATCTGTATAGCATTAGAAAGAAAGATGTAAATAATGCACTTTATAGGCATGTGGCTAAATGTGGTGAAGCTCATGGCTTTAAATTTGCTATACTAGAACAGGTTAGCCAAGGGCCACGGGGGGGGGGGGGTTAATGCCCTGTTAGACCAGCAAGAAATTAAATGGCAAATATTAACAGATGCAGTCAATGAACCTGGGTTAAATGAATTTGTCACTATTAAACCTTTTTTAGTGTTATAATATTGTCAGTGGGTATCTTTGGGGGGGGGCACATATTCTTCATTATACATATATATTTTTTATTTATGAGTTAGGATGATGTAATAGTGTATTACTGATAGGTATGAATTATGAACTGAATAGGTTATTTAAATGTTGTGTTTACTCATTTATTTTGCTATTTATCTATTTTTTAATAATTTGTGTACATAGATGTAGTTTGTATCTTAGCACAGGAACACACATAATTGTTTAATATAATACATTTTGCATTTGGAAATGAATTTATATATAATATGTTTGGTAGAAAAAACAAGGAATGAATATTTTGAGGTCATGTGGTCAAATGAAGAAGGAAAAATGTTGTAGTAACAAACGATGTTTTCAAAAGTTTATGGTTTTAGTATTGTATTTTTCTGTATATGCAACCTTTTTGAAGGATTGGAAGATGCAGTATTACAATATAGGGTCATTTTAAATGTAAAGTGTGTTTAATTGAACAATTTTTAGCTTAATAGCAACTCATGGCGCCAATGTGTAGTATATAAGTGGCTGACTGAATTAATTATGTATTCTGATGAAGTCCACTGTGGTGTGGATGAAAGCACTAAATGAATACTATCGTGTTGTTGTTTTATATTAAAAGTGAGCATTTTTAAGTATCCAGTTTGTTCTTTGTCTCTGCTAGGAATCCATTACAGTACAGCATTTAGTGTCCGCTTTGGCTTGATACTGCACAGATGTTGACGTTCTCCATACTGAGGGGTGCTTTGAGCGCGTGCATTTTGAGATTTAAACTCCTGGCATTGAGTAGCATAACCATCAGCTTTTTGTTAATTGTGCTGTTTATGGAGGTGGGTTTGACTTTTGAGCTTTGCCTAAAAAAGGCACTATGCGGGCAGCAAGAGCCTTGGCCAGTATTCGAAAGCCTAGGGGTGACAGGTGCAAGCCATCTCTTGCAAATCAACGTGGCTTGTCGAGCATGTCGTCCCAGGTTGACAGACACTGGATCCCCTTTGAATGACAACAGAAGCTTAGCCAATTGTTGAAATTGATAATTTTTTCTTTATACTGAGGTATCATTCTTGGTGAGGGCAGGATGCTACTCAGGGTCAGGGTCATACCAGCCTGGGCTACATGATCAGAGAGCTCTTCCATGTCTCTTTTCATGTAGTCCAGGGAGGTATGTCTCCGGTCATTCACCCCAACATGAACAATGACAGAGTCATATTTGTACTTGTTCTGGTGTGACCTGAGTGCTTGTGTTAAGTGGCGGATTCTGGCTTCCGACAGGCAGCTAGCAGTAACCTTCTGCTTGTCCAGCCTAGTGAGTGGGACGTCAGTGTGCCTGACTATAGTCACCCATTACTAGTGTGTTAGGTATGCTATTTTGCCTTAAGGGCTGTGATTGTGCAGCTGTGATCATGTGGGAAGGCACAGAGATTCCATGTAATTTTCAGAGGAAAGCTGGAGTGGGAAGGAGAATGGCACAGGTGACAAGATGCTCAATTTTGTTTTTTTCTTTGGGAGATGGATTATTGGAATCCATTAGATGTCTTTATAATTACCTTATTTCCTTGTCAAGTTCTGTTTTCCAGATTTTTGTCAGCCAGATTTGAGGGTTTATTTTATTTTATTTTTCTGGTGGGGGGTGGCTAAGATTGGAAAGCTAATTCCTTTGTAATTAAGGGACTGCAGATAAATATTTGTTTTTAACTCCTTGAACAAGTTTGCCTGTTTTCTTTTTGGAAACTTCCACAAAAGTGGAAATAAAGTCCAGAGTGGCATTTAACAATCTAGACTAAAGTCTTTCACTGAGGATGTTAAACCAAATCCAAGCATGCCTTCTCAGTGTCCCAGATGCGGAAACATTGGAGACAGCATATACAGCATCATAGCCAAATCAGTGTGTTTAAACATTATATTTCAAATCAGTTAGGAAGGTAGACTAAGGTTTGCCTTATATTCCCCAAAATAGATAAAAGGAACTTGGGCAAGAGTTTAGTAGTTGATAGATGTAAATACCAAGGTGACAGAAGTGTACACCTTTTGTCATACCCATCAGATCCTCTGCTACCATTAGGTAATGGGTCAAAAGATGGAAATGTTTAGCACCTTTATCAGCCTAGGCATTTTTATCCAAGTACTGGCAAGATTCAGGAACCCTATACAACTAGTCAGGCTTTTTAGTGGTTAGAGGCAGAGAGCCTGAGAACATCTTCCAGAGGCCCCACAACTGCAAGGGTTGCAACAAGTTTATGGGTGTCTATGTTCAGCAATTTGTAGCATTTTTCTGGGAGTCAAAACTTCTTTTCCCTCCCAATTATTACTTTTATGTTAACTATTTTGTGCCAAGAAATTTCTCCATTAAGGAAGTCAGAATGACATGCCCTCTGCTTCAGATTCAATCCTACTTCAGAGGAGGGGTGAGGCATTTGGGAGACATTATGAAAGCCTTCATCAGAACTACACCAATAGTCTCAGCTCAGTAGAAGAGGAAGCAGCAGAAGAGATGACTAAGAACTGAATAGCTTTAAACAGTCCTTGAGCAAAATTAAAACCAATCTTCCCTTGTTATCTGACTAAAAAGATGGGGTGAGATTTGGTTTTCTGTGTAATTTTCTTAGCACAGCCCATGTTCTTCAGGGCCAAAGCCATAGCTCTGACATCCATGAGAAAACAAAGACATCCATCCTTCCAAAACTTTGGTGAATACCTACCTCAACTTATAATAAAATTTATCCTTGGTTCTCCCTTCTTGGCTGTCCCAGATGACTTCATGGTCTGATCACATGGGCACAAGGATCCTGTGCCATCACAGCCTCCAAACAGGTCACCTTAGAGAGCCCAGGAGAAGCAGATGACTAATCTGTGGGTTGAACATGCCTTGGTGAAATATTCATACAGCACATATTGCCATCATCAAGTAACACTTTTTTGCTTTTTCACCTTGGGAGAAGATCCATAACATCTCTCTCAACTTCTTAGCACAAGAAATCTGGACAAAACTTAAAATAGCAGGCCAATGGCCCCAAAATAGGGCCCGACATTAAACATTGCACTTACAAACTTAGAAAGTTGCTAAAATAACACAATTTGTGTTGGAATCCTTCAGAAAGTGAATGCCATGTCAAACTCAAATGCATGTCATTTACTGACTTCAGGCCTCAGTGATTTGCCAGAAAACAACAAATTTTGAGGCACAGATAAAAAATCGAGGCAAAAATCTGGGCATTCTGCAAAAACCTGGACAGGTGAGAGATATGGTCCATAACGGAGGACAATAGTGCCATAGCTGCTTGTGCCAATGCCTGAAGACATTGTTCAATCTCAAGTTAAATGCAAAGGGACTTACGGTCTTCAGGACAAAACTGAAAAATTGGATACCAATTATTCGCTCTTTAACTTGGTGTTCATCCACTAAGCACATGTATGGCATCAGATGCCCACAATAATTTTTTTGGCAAAGTTGAAAAGGAAAGGGACACAATGAGGTATTTACCCACCTGAAGGTATTGAGCTGAAGCAGTCTGCATGAAAATAGTTGCAATATCAAGGAAAGACTGTAGATGTAGATTAACAGTAAGAAAGTTCTAGCATGTCCCCTCAAGTGTAGGGCTGATGTATGGTATTCAAGGAAATTGCCTGAAAGCAGATGATGTTCCCTATGTAAATGACTGGTGTAACACCGATCTAATGGATATCCAGTGCCTTGTTAAAAAAAAAAAAAAAGGCTTTTAGAAAGACACTGCCTCCTATTCATTTTTAGCAGCATCATGAATCAACAGTAAAGTAGGGACAGAGTTACACCTGTGTAATTCAGGGAAAAGGCATTTCTTTTCCATGCTGCTCTTCTGCAGCAGAATTGCCACAGTTGCCCGTTTGGAGACATATGGGTCTACTTCTGGTACACCCCACATCCTGGTCAAATCCAGAAAGATATTCCTGTTCAAAATCCATTTGCAAGGATGTACTTGAGATCTGCACAACCTGGCTAACCTTTTGTTGTAAGGGGATGTAGGCTGCAGTTAAGTCATGCCTTAAGGCGACTTAACCTTCACCCTCAGTCAGTTCCTTAGAGCTCACAATTGCTACTGCCTGAGGGAATTAGCATTACCACACACTAATGTCCCTTCAGCTACTTAGTGTGACTGCACTATGACAACATGAGTGCAAACTCCACTGGCTGAGCACCTAGCTCACATTAGGTGTTGCCATGTAACAAGCCAGAGCCATCTTCCTCCTTCTAGGATAAGCCAACCACCCCTATACACCCCACAAGTCTCCTGACTGAACCATTAGTCAAACTCTGGTTGCCTGAAAGTAGTCCAGGATTTATTCATCTACACCATGAAACAGACTTTAGACTTGTTTTCATTTTTATTATGGCAACAATTTAGCTAGGCAGTTAGTGCTGAATTTATGAGTCTGGATCTGAAAAAGCTGTTCGAGACTGTATAATCTTGCCCTTTTCCCACCAGTCTCTAACAACTCTTAGCAGTGGCACCAAACAGGAAATCCTTGTACAAGGGTGTGTTAAAAGAGCCAAGTCCTCAACCAGGCATGACTGAATAATAGATCCTACAGCTCCTGCCCTGTATGAGGAGTCCACAGCATCATAGCCAACTTTCTTGTGAAAGCTTGGCAATGGCAGCTGATAGTTCAATAATCTCCTGCATCACATCCTTACCCTGCATTCACATTGCCTTATCTCACATCTTTTCCAGCAGGGATTGTTGAAAATTAATGAGGTTCATCAGTTTACAACTCTGAAATATAGAGTAGCAGAAAAGTACATTATTTCCCCAGATCTGTCAACTATTCTACTCCTCCTGACTAGAGCTGGGGTGGATCCTTTGCTAAAATCCAGGGACACCACAGCTGGATCAGACAGAAACATTATTAATTTCAAGGAATCCTTTATCCTGTATTAGCAGAGAGGCCCTCATCCTGCTTTGTAAAACCTAGCTCCTGAGATGCATCTATGAGTACCTCTTCCAGGATATCCATGACTAGGAGGAAAAGCAAGTGCTATAGACTCATGAAGGCCCACGAAAGCCCTACAACCAAGATAGGCCTCAGACTATTGCACAGTCCCAGCTATTAACTCCTCCACTGGAACTTCTATTTTATAAAAAAAATACACCAAAAAGGAGGAATCTGGGAGGAGAGGAAAAGGTATCCTGGGTGTCCAATTCATATGCAGTGGAAGAGGAGATCCTGTAAACATAAGCCATTTTGTCTTCTCAGTCATGAGAATATTAAGTCTCAGCTGCAGGTTCCACCCTTTTCAAAAAAAGCCCCATATGCCTTATATGCCTTGGTACGTCCGGTGTAAACTGTCTGGATTTCAGAAAGAACATGAAATCCTGAGTCATTTCAATGTTTGTAGTTAGAAGTCTGAAGGAAGAGGGAACTGAGGCAATGCCAAAGCAATCTAGTTGGCACAAATTGGGTTCAGTGCCTTGCACCCTTTGGATAAAATTGCCCTGAAGGCTTGAGCTGCTGGCAAGAAACACCTCAATCCAGTCTGCAATAACCTCCTTGAATAAATGCCCTTCCTTCAGTAGTAAGGATTCTAACCAATGAGACAAAGGGGTCCCCCACACTATCAGTCAGTGCCAACAGAGGTGACCTAGGAAAATGTGCAGAACACCAACTGTACACCAGCCTACAAAATGGTCATGCTGGAGACGTTTGTAGAGATTAGCTCAAATGAATGCAAAGGCATTTCTGTGCATAGAATTACTGGACCCAGAAGGACCCAAGTTGACCACTAGAGCATCTCTTCCCTCACTGTCTCTTCCTAGATCTCAATGACACTTCTTGTTTGGCTGGATGATTTTAGGGATCTTGACTAGTGCAGTGGTGTTTGGATGTCAGGCACACATCTCTTTTTTGATTGCAATCTTTTGGAGAAAATTGCCTGCACATCTTTTGGTTGAAATATCTTGCGGAAATTGCCTTTTATGGATTATCTTTTGGGTGACACTAAAGTAGTGTAGACAAGACTCCACAGTGTTCATGCCAGAAGCAGGACGAGCACAGAAATTTTGTGAGGAATCTGCTTCTTGCAAGATATGCGATCAACTTTCATAAAGATTCCAGATTCAGAATCAGCCATAGGTTCATAGGTTGGTACTAGGCAGTCGGCCCTAGGGCCTACACAAGCCTAGCCATAACAGTTCCCTGGCTATTTCTAACCACACTATTTACTTCCCTGGACCCCTGTCTAGCAGGGTGACTGACGTGATCCCTGGGGTGAATTTCCTTTCTCTCATCCAATCATCAAGGTTCCTTTTGAAGAGAGCCAAAGAGGTGCTCTGCTTGACATGTATGGGCAGTCTATTCCAGAGTCTGGGGTGTCTCTGGGTCAGGAACCTATCTCTCCAGCATGTTTTGTTTATTGTGATGACAAGGTTTAGATCTCTGGAGCGTGTGGCTCTGAGGGATTGGGATTTCTTTGTGTAGCATGTCCAACAGATGTTGGTTTGACATGGCCTTGTATGTTAAGCAGAGATTACCTCTGAGTAGACGATATGCGACAGAGTATAGCTGAAGTTTTTTAAGGTGGTCAGCATAGGGCATCTGCTTTAGGTCTGTGATTTTTCAGTGAGGTACTTCTGCGGCCTTTCCAGTTGTTGCAGATGTCTTGAGAGGTACATACCAAATGGGGCATTGTATTCTATAATGGGTCTAATGAGGGATGAGTACAGTGGGACAATGACCTCCTTTTTTCTGGATGAAAAGCCCTTAGTGATGAGATGTGCCACATAGAAGGATTTTCTGACTGTTGCGGCAATGTGATTATCGAAGGTGAGACCACTGTCCACCTGTGTCCCTAAGTCTCTCATCACACTTTCAGTTTTTAGTGTACTGCCACCTGTGTGATAATTCATGGGTACATGTTTTTTTTCCCCAAAGGGGATAACTATACATTTCTTGGCATTGAGCTTGAGCCCATGGCTCTAACACCAAGCATCTGTTTCTGTAAGGCCCTTTTTTAGAGTATCCACATCATTTGGGGATTCACTAATGGCTCCCAGTTTGCAGTCATCTGCGAACTTTGTTAGCCAGACTCCCTCAGTGTTGGCCTGTACTTCAGAGAAGTTGATGCCAAACAAGAGCGGTCCCAGGACTGAACCTGCAGGTACTCCACTTGTCACTTGTCTGGAGCTGGATTTGGAGTCAGCTACTTTTACAGTGTGGGTTCTGTCAGTAAGCCAGTTGGCAACAAATCGGGTGATGTAGGAATTAATGCCCAGCTTAGTAAGTTTAGCTATGATTCCAGAGTGGGGGATGGTGTCAAAAGCCTTGGCGAGGTCCAGATAGTCTGTATGGACCGCCTTACCCTCGTCCACGGCTCTGCAGACTGATTTGAAGAATTCAATCAGGTTCAGCAGACAAGATCGGCCCTTCATGAACCTAAACTGGGTGGGGTCCAGTGTTTGAAGGTAGCCAATGTCTTTGTTTATAAGTTTCATGATAATACGTTACATGGCCTTGCAGATCAGGCTCATCAGACTGATGGGGCAGTAGTTCCCGGTATCCAAGGTGGATCACCCCTTGTGGAGTGGGGTAACTGTAGCTGTGCGCCACTCAGTGGGCACGAAGCCTGAGGTGAGGGTATGATTAACCATGACACTTAGGTGAGGTACCAGTTCATTTTGTAATTCATGTAGTACACAGCCCAGGATGTCATTTAGTCCCATGGATGCTGTATTCTTAGCTTTGGAGAGTGTGTTTTTTACTTGTGTGGCCGTTATTACCAGAATTTGTCAATCTTCCGGTATTGAGATGGGCCGTTTAGGGGGTGAGAGGGGGGTGAAGTTGACACTGAATTGATCTGCCTGGATATTGGCAATATCCTTGGTATCAGTATATTTAATGCCATTCTGTTGTAGCTCACAGCAGGTCTGAGCATTGCCATTTAGATTCTTGACATAGTTGTAGAATGCCTTGTGGTTGTCTTTGGAATCTTTGGCAATTTTATTTTCATAACTAGCTTTGGAGGATTTTATGAGGGATCTCAACTTCTTACTGAGGCTGGTAAGGGAATTTTTTGCATCCTGGGATTTTCCTCTTTTCTGCAACAGTTTCTTCCTTTTGTTGTAAAGTTTATTTACGGCATGGGACCACCAGATTGGCTTCTTTTTTTTTTTGGAGGAGAGCATCTTGGTTCTATTTGGGACCAGCTAACTTAGACACTACTTTTAAGATAAGAAACAAATTCCAATGAGAAATGTCTGGCCTGGGAAAGCAGACCAATTAATGTACTGAATGTTTAAGGTGGCATTAGCCAATGCACATCATACTGCTGATGTACTTCTGCAATAATGGAAGGGTGTCAGCTGAGGGGGAATGGGACAGCTCTGAATCTGAACAGGTCAGTCTGGCTACCTGCCGGCAGGAATCCCAAAAATAAGAATTTCAACATGAATAGTATTAACACCCATGGTGTCTCTCTGTAATGATATATCTATTAAGATTAGAAGCTTTGTCTACCATTCAAGCCTGGGATTTCACTTTCCAAGTCTAGAATGGTCAGGACATACAGGGCTGAAATGCTAAACAAGTCCTGGATTGGGGGATGAGAAACCGGGTGGTGGTGGGAGATCAGATGACCATAATGCTAGGCTTCAAAGGCCAACATGGGTCCATTATAATTATGACCTTGTCTGTTTCTTTAGCAAATCAGACCTTTAATCTTGCCCAGCTTTAGCTTGCACTTTCTTATGAAACAACTTATGAGAAAGGGTGGGCAATCTCATAGGTTCATAGGTTCATACTAGGCTATCTGCCCTAGGGCATTTATAAGCCTAGCCAGAGTGTGTTTGGCTTTCGCCACCCATTTTAAATTAATTTTGCTATGCCCTTTTTCGAGGTTAGTATACTGTGCCTCTGTCTAACAGTGACATAGAAGTGATACCCGGGGTAAACCTACGATCTCCCATCCACTCATCAAGATTCCTCTTGAAGAGAGTCAATGAGGGACTCTGCCTAACCTGGACTGGGATTTTATTCCAGAGTGAAGGGAGCCTCTGGGTTATTAATCTGTCCCTCCAGCATGTCCTATTTATTTCAGTGCTGAGGTTCAAGTCTCTTGAGCGCGTGGCTCGATGGGATTTGGATTTTCTGAGGTGCAGCATGTCCATTAATTCCGGGTTGGACATGGCTTTATACATCAGGCACAGATTGCCTCTGAGCAGGCGGTATGCCACTGTGTAGAGCTGGAGTTTCTTTAACCGGGCAGCATATGGCATCTGTTTGAGCCCTTTGATCCTCTTGGTGAGGTACTTTTGGGGTCTTTCCAGTTGCTGCAGGTGTCTGGTAAGGTACATCCCAAAAGGGGCATTGTACTCAATTATGGGCCTGATGAGGGATGAGTAAAGAGGCACGATGACCTCCCCTGATCTAGATGTGAATCCCTTCATGATTAGATGGGCTATATAAAATGATTTTCTAACCACTTTGGCCACGTGGTTGTCAAATGAGAGATTGCTATCAACTTGGGTCCCCAGGTCCCTAATTACTTCTTCTGTACTTAATGGATTACCACCTATGTGGTAATTTGTGGGCACTTTGTTTTTGCCAAAGGGGATGACTGTACACTTTTTGGCATTTAGCTTGAGGCCATGGCTCTGGCACCAGTTGTCTGTTTCTATGAGGCCCTTTTGGAGGATGCTTGTGTCGGCTGGAGTGTCGATTATGGCGCCCAGTTTGCAGTCATCTGAGAACTTGGTCAGCCACAGTCCTTCCGTGTTGGCCTGTACCTCCGAGAAATATATACCGAACAAGAGAGGTCCCAGAACTGAGCCTTGTGGGACGCCACTTGTAACTGGTTTGGAGTCTGACATGGCTCCAGCAATTCTAACCATGTGGGTTCTGTCCTTGAGCCAGTTTGCAACCCATCTAGTGACATAGGGGTTTATATTTAAGCTGGTGAGCTTATCTATAATGCCCGAGTGGGGTATTGTATCGAAGGCTTTTTGCGAGGTCCAGGTAGGCTGTGTGGACCACCTTCCCCTCGTCAATGGCCTTGGTGACTGTTTCAAAGAAATTGACCAGGTTTAAGAGGCAGGATCTGTCCTTAACAAAGCCGAACTGGGTAGGATCCAGTGTCTGTAGGTCCCCAATATCTTTATTTATGAGGTCCATGATGATCCTTTCCATAGCTTTGCAGACCAAGCTAGTCAGGCTTATGGGGCGACAGTTTCCAGAATCCGTTGAGGCACCACCTTTGTGGAGAGGGACCACTGTTGCTGTACGCCACTCTTTGGGTACATATCCTGTAGTAAGGCTGAGATTGAACAGTAGTTTTATGTTTGGTTTAGCTCTTCTTGGAGTTCTTGTAGGACGCAGCCCGGGACACCGTCTGGTCCCATTGATGCTGTGTTTTTTGCTTTGGAGAGGGCGGCTCTTACCTGAGCATCTGAGATGTCAGGGGGGCAGCACTCTGCTGGGATAGATATTTGCCCTTTTGGTGGGGGGGGGGGAGTTTGCGCTGAACCTGCCAGCTAGCATGTTGGCAATGTCTGTGGGTTCTGTGTATTTTTTGTCATTTTGGACCAATTCTGAGCATATCTGGGAATTCCCACCCAGGTTACTAACATAACTAAAGAAAGCCTTGTGATTATCCTTAGTGTCCTGTGCAATTTTTCTCTCGAAGCTGGCCTTAGACGATTTTATGAGTGCCCGTAGTTTTTTGCTAATACTGATCAGAGATGCCTTCCCTTTTTGAGATTTTGCTCTATCATGTAGTAGCTTCCTCCTCCTATTGTATAGTTTGTTTATGGCTGGGGTCCACCAGACAGGATGTCTGCCTTTGGAGGATTGGGTCTTGGTTTTATTTGGGATTGCATGATCCATGCATTCCTGAAGGTGTTCATAGAATGCATTTATAAAGGATTCTGCGGTCTGGGCCGTATTTTCCACAGGCCCGGGGGCTTTGAAGGATTCCACCTCGGTTTTGAGGAGTGTGAAATTTGCTTTAGAGAAGTTTTTCACTGTGGTTTTCTGGGCAGGGGGTGGGGTCGGGATGTGAATATCCAGTGAGATTAGTTTATGGTCTGATCTTATCAGTGAGGAATACACTTCTGGTCTGGAGCATAAAGTCCCCATGTTGGTGATGATCAGGTCCAGTATGTTTTCCCCTCTTGTGGCAGTGGTAACAAGTTGTTCCATAGCATTTGAGTTTATAAATTCTAGGAACCTTTGGGCTAGGGTGTTGGAGCTAGAGTAATGCTCCCAGTCTATGTTTGGGTAGTTGAAGTCATTCAATATAATGGTGTTTGGAGAGACCTTCATACTTTCCAGTGTTCTCAGGAAGGCCGAGTGGGGTTCCTGGGTTTGGGAGGGTGGTCTGTAGCAGGCTATAAACTGGAAGGCAGTTTTACCCACTGTTAGTTGCACATGGATAATCTCTGATGCTTCGTGCTGTGCCACCAACCTGGAGGTGTGGGTATCTTTGACGAATATTGATACTCCCCCTCCTTTTGTGGTTCAGTCCAAGTTTTGGGGCCAAAAAGCATGGTATGAGGTATAACCTGGTAGTGCTGGGGTGCTCTCAGGAGCCTTGAACCAGGTTTCTGTTACTGAACAGATATCGATATTCTCCATGCTAAGAAGAGTTTCGAGTGCGTGCATCTTGAGGTTTAGACTTCTGGCGTTGAGTAGCATTACTCTTAGTTTCTTATCCCTTGTGATACCTATGGAGGTGGGTTTGTCTTTTGAGCCTTGCCTAAAAAAGGCACTATGGGGGTAGCAAAAGCCTTTGCCAATATCCGAAAGCCCAGGGGTGACAGGTGCAAGCCATCCCTAGCGAAGCATCGTGGCTTGTCGAGCATGTCATCCCAGACTGACAGGCATTGGATCCCCTTTGAATGACACCAATACTTAAGCCAATTGTTGAAATTGATCATCTTGTCTTCATATTGTGGCATCATTCTTGGTGAGGGTAAGATGCTACTCAAGGTCAGGGTCATACCGGCCTGGGCTACATGCTCAGAGAGCTCCTCTATGTCTCTTTTCATGTAGTCCAGGGAGGTATGTCTCAGGTCATTCACACCAGCATGGACAATGACTGAGTCATATTTGTACTTGCCTTGGAGTGACTTGAGTGCTTGTGTTATGTGACGGATCCTAGCGCCCGACAGGCAGCTAACCGTGACCTTCTCCTTGTTCAGCCTGGTGAGCGGGACGTCAGTGTGCCTGACGATAGAGTCACCTATTACAAGTGTATCAGGTGTGTTGTTTAGCCTTAAGGGCTGTGACTGTTTGGCACACTGGCTTTGTGAGCTATGTGTTGCATGTGTTTTGTTTTGGGGTAGCGGTTGCTTGGGTGTCTGCTTTGGAGGTCTCTGCTGCTTAGGCAGATTTTTATTTAGAGCCTCCAAGTATGTTTTTGTGTGTTTATGTGTTTGGTTTGCTGTCGTGGTAGGTCTATGTGAGACTGGAATTGTAGTGTGTGTGGTTTCCTTCTCCTCCTGACTGGTTACGCCAGTACTGAGTTGAGAGAACTTAGCCTCCAGTTTGGCTATATGGTTGCATCTCTCACGTGTTGGAATTTGTTGGGAGGAGGAGAGGGTTGTCTGTGTACATGAGGCAGTTGTAACATTGCCTCAAGATTCTCAGATTCACCAGCTGGACCGGAGAGGAGATTGACAACTGACCTTTGGATATGCTAGAATAGTATTGGGAATTCCTTTATAATTGAAAAAAGGGCCAATGGGGAACAAGGTACTCAAGGGGAGTTTGTGAGGGTGTAGTGCTTTTAATTTTTTAGTGCTGACTTAAATAATTGCTTTAGTGAGCAAGTGCCAGGTAACTTAAATGCAATGTGTTACAGGTAACTTAAATGTAAAAATGACAAACAGTAACTTTCTTTCAAGTGAAACAAGGAAATAAGTACAGTAAGCAATGCAGATATCACTAGGGATCCACAGAAGCGCTGAAAAGCCGCGTTTTAGGTGGAATTAGCTTTTCAGGGAAATAACAAGCAAACAAACAACAAGCATGCAAACAAAGCTAGATTCAGCAGGCCTGGATCTAGTCTATGCTACAGCAAACAAGGTGTACCAATTACAGTAAGAAGCAGTTCAAATATGCAGGCACTATAAGCCTTTAACCAGAAATTCCCAGCTCAGAAGGGCAGAGTCCAGCCTCTCCTCCCACAAGAGTGCAGACCACGAACCCTCTTAATGTAAAATAACTGACCTGAAGCCCAAGTGCTTAAACCAGAACTAATACACTTTTAGAATAACAGACACTGAGCCCTCAATCAGCAGTTCCCAACTTAGAAGGATGTAAGCTACCTGTCCTGCCACCACAGTGCAGGCCACAAACCTTCCTAATGTAAAACAACTGGTCTGAAGCCCAAGTGCTTAAACTAAAAGGCTTAGAATGAGTTACACCAAGCAGTAATAAATACAATTGAGTACTTTTAAGATGATGCAAAAGCAAAATAAAGTAGGAAGAAACACAAATACAGTAAAAGCAGATAAAAAAAAAATTTTTTTTTTTTTTTTTTTTTTTTAGTGGAAAGAGAGAAAGGAGTAGCAGAAACTAAGCTGATTGGCCTTCTCAAATGTTCTCCCTGTACTGGGTAGAATGAGATAATGACACTAGACTGGGAGGAGGGTCCCAGATCAAATTTACACTAGGGGTGGGCAACTGCAAAGCCACCAACTATAAAAACACTATACCAACAAGAAGGGAGGGTGGGAAACAAACTGCAGAAATGTATCTCACAGCTGAAAAGCAGCAGTGAGCCTTTAAATGAAAGTTTTAAACAGCTAAAGGAGCCTCTAGAAAAAAAGAATTTAAATGCAACAAGTTATCAGAAATAAACAACCCAACAAATGCTTAACAAAAGTGGACAATTTCCAGTTAATACCTCACACACAGTGAAACTAGCTAGAAAAATACACAGTACACAAAGTGCTATAAATAACAAAGAAATAAAGAACAAAATAAACAAAAAACGGGATACTTAATGTTATATATTATAGCTCCGAGTTTCCTCAGTGTCCTTTCTTTCGAAGCAAGGGTTCCTGTAAGAGCAAATTGGACATCTGTGATCCACAAAGCTCATTTTTAAGTCTGAACAACCTAAAATGTTACACCAAAGCAAAACCAACACTACTAATAGAAGTCTTTGCAGGGAGGGGGTTCTTGTATCTGATGCAACTTTCCAAAAATTACATCACAAAAAAACACAATGAACAGAATACATAAGTTAACAGAATCAAGTCAAATAGGTAACCTGGAACTGTATAATCTTTTTCTGGAAGCATCTTATGAGCCTGCCATAGGCGCCAGAAGCTGTTGAAGACTGGGGGGGGGGGGGCACTTAGTGATCTAAAAAGGGCAATTTTTTTTTAACTGTTTACTACCACAACATAGGTTCACTTGGAGGACATTTTAAGCTTATCCAATTCCCTTTTGGTGCTTAAATTAACATTTTCTGATTGGTCTTACCTATCCCATGGTTGTTAATTGTATATTAGCCCTAGTGAGAATAACTGTGATTATACCATAGATAATTTGAGGAGACCCATGTAAGGGATGCAGCATTTAGGAACTGCCTCTATCCATTAGTGGCATGAGGGGCAATCCTGGAGTACATTTTCTATTACCCATCCTCAGATCCAAGTTGCATTTGAATATGGGCGGATGAGCTTTGTTTTATTTTTATGGATAGTCTGTTCTGGAACAGTGGTAACTTCTGTGATATATATCCATCTCTCCACAACATTCAGTTTAGATACCTGGACTGAGTATTTCTCATGCCATTTGACTTGCTGATGTTCAGTAGGTCCATCTGTATTAGGCTGAAGGATGCCTTGTATGCCAGACACATCACCTCTAAGCACTCTGTAGGATACTGAGTATAGTAATAAATCTTTGAGGTGGTCCATGCAAGACCTATTGTTTAGGACATATCCTTTTAGTAAGGTTATCTCTGAAGGTATTCCAGTTGTTGCATGGGCCTGAACAGATACATGCCAAAGTGGGCATTATACAAAATTATTGACCTAATGAGAGCTTTGTAAAGGGGGACAACATTATCTCTAGATTTAGTCACAATCAATGTATTTATAAGCTGTGCAATATAGAAAGACTTTCTTATGACTCTGGGCACATGTTGGTCAAAAGTTAGGTCACTGTACACACAAGTTCCCAAATGCCAAACAACTGGGTCAGTTTTCAGAGGGCATTGTCATGATTTTGACACCAGTTATTATTTGGGACAAACCTTCCTGCATGGTGGTTAAGTCATTTGGGGATTCAATAACTGCTCCTAGCTTGCAGTCATCTCAAACTTAGCCGGCCAAAGCCCTTTGGCATATACATCTCAAAAGTAAATACCAAACAGAAAAAGTCTCAGCACCGAACCCTGGGGGACTCAATTGGTGACTGGTCTCTTCCCCTATTTTGAACTCCTGCATCCTGTGAGCAAGTTGGCAATCTAGCTAGTGATGCAAGTGTTTGCTCCTACATTATTCATCTTTTGTATTACACCTGAGTAGGGGATTGTGTCAAAAGGCTTGGACAGGTCAAGGTAATGTGGTGTGAACTGTTTTACCTTCATCCATTGCTTTGCTAACAAGAGTAAAGCTTACAATTTGCCCATGATTTCGAGCCTTTCACACTTTCCTCTGGGCTGTTTTCAAACACATTTTTAGGGCCATGGATACATGTATCCATTCTGTGATTCACCTTCCTGATTGTATTAAATTATATTATTTGTATAATACAGCACCAGTTGTTAGAATGTGTTTTAAATTTGTAGTTTTGAACAGTCTTCTAGTAAGCAATGAAACAAAATGTATGAACCAATAATAACAAAACTATGCATTTCAGAAAATTTCAACCATAAAAGACCTCTCAAACTTCTGTCATTACAATCCACCAATATTAGTAAATATGCAAAATATCTGTAGAACTAAGTCATCTAAATAATTCCACACTAACAGGATCTCTAACTAATGAAGAGGTTGCTGCTAGGAAACAACTTTATATTTCATTGTTTCATCTACAAATAAAGTGACTGTTGCCCTTGAAGAATAAATTACCTATGTTACATTAAAAAAATGATAAGCTAGTAATATTGCAATAGGGAATGGGTGGCAAACTGATAGGAGGTTCATTGTTACTAGGTAACTCCTCCAAAGGTGGACATTCACAGGACTGCAGCATCCACTCCCTTTAAAGTACAACACAGTACAGTATCAGCGATCCATCTGCATACTGTGGAAGTAGAACCCACAGCCTTTTGCATCAAAAGTAAGGCTACTACCTGTTGCACTACTAACAATGCAAACAGACTTGGAATAAGCAGCACTAAACTTTTCTTCCCTTGAAGCTCTCAGTTCCTTGTAAATTTTTGTATTTATTTAACATTTGTTTACCGGGAATGTCTGACTTGGAATGAAGCCAATTTTCAGGAGAGGCTCAGGGAGAAATGCACCAGACATGTCTTTGTAACATGGAAGGAAACCCAGACAAACACAAGGAGGATATACAGACTCCACACAGATGACACCCCGGCTGAGAATTGAACCAGAGAACTTCTTGCTGGGAGGCAACTACACCACCACTGCACCACCCATTTGACACAACTAAATTTCTCAATTTCACAGGAGAAGAAATCTGGAAAAAGCCAAAATTTATTTGGGGGGGGGTGTAAAGGCCCAAAACCAGGGACACATTTTAAATATTGCTTGTATAATCTTAGAAAGTTGCTAAAATAGTGTTTTGTTACCATGTGTTTCCCAAAAAATAGGAAGACTGAAACTTAAAGGGCTATCATTATTTAGTGAATTCTGTTCTCACTGATTTTCCAGACAAGCACAACTTTTGAGCCAAATATTCTGTGAAAATATAGATGGTTGAGAGCTAACTCAGCTCCCTAAATCACAAATGGTGGTATGGGTAGAGAATGCAGGCCTTTGTACCTAAGGTACAACGTTTGAGCCTGGGTAATTCTAACCACCAGCCATAACACAAACACAAACACACACACAAACACACACACACACACACACACACACACACACACACACCATAATAGCTAAATGCAGCTGAATGGAGCACATAAAACATTTTACTGCAGTTACTCTGGTAGCTGTGTTTAAAAGCATAGTTCCACGCACTTTTGTTTTCAAATTCTTCACGTTAGTGTGCAAAGCAAAATTCTTCACGTTGGTGTGCAAAGCATGCATGAGTCCTCTGTTGGGTCCTCCTCCCTCTGCAGCTGTAAAAGTGAGGGGTTCCCCCTCCCCCTTGCCCTATGGTTCTGGTGCCTATGGAACCTGCACAATCAAACTGTATACTTCACTGGAAAGAGGAATACATGGTGCAGCACTCAAATAAGAAATTAATCATTTTGCCAGCCTGATGAAAACATAAACTTTGCTTACCAAGTTTAAGACAAAACTGCTTCAGCTCTCTAAAAAGCTTATTTGTCTACAGATTAGGTTATTGCCATGACAGACATGACACAAGGCTTCCATTTGCTTTTCAGTGAATGCCAGTTTAACAAGTCCATTCCATCTAGACAGAGAGTTTAAGAGAAAAAAAAATAGATGAAGAAGAGCAAGGGCAAGCCTATATTCATATCTCCCTCTGCAGACTTGCTGCATTTCTGGAACAAGTCAAGAGAGTGGGCCGGGGACCACGCAAGCTCTTCCTGGGACTGGGCCTGGATGAAGGTCAGTGTGGATACTCTTGCTGTAGTGACCTATACTTGGTGCCAGACATTCTGTGAACACCCTGGCAGTAGTAGCTAGACCAAAATGCAAACAGGAAAACTGGTAATGAAATCCTCAAGCTTCAACTCTCAATGTACCCATGGTCCCTCTGAAGGGAGATATCCTTTAGATCAAGGGCAGCCATCAGGGCCTGGGGAAAGTGAAGCGGTATGAGGAGCTGCAGAATAAGCATTATGAACTATGGACTTATTCCTGACTTTGTCCAGACAGTCTTAGTAAACTGGGTCACACATTGGAAGGCCTGGACTACCAAAGCTGCATAGTGTACCCCAGGGGAACAAAGTCTTTCTTACTTATGTCTCAACCATATTTCTACTTTTTGGACAGGGTTTAGCAGTCTCCAATTCTGCAGTAAAACAGACTAAGGGCTGGATTTGGGGGAGGGAGAGAAACTTGAACAGTCAATTGTTTTTAATCAGTGGATTGGCCCAGGGAACCCCACCACGACCACCACCAAAAACTTCCTTAGCCCTTTTCCAAGATGACTTCCCTTTCATACAAGGGCAGTAAGGAGGACTACACTTAGTACACTTGCAGTTGTATTTGTATTTGTAAGGGTGGATGAGATTTTTATCCATCCCATAGTCTTAACAGTCTCCCCTCCACTTTCTTAAAATACCTCATGAGGTGGAGGTTCTAACAGCATATTTTTTTTTTATGCTAACTACATCTACAGGGTGGAAGAAGATTCCAGGAGCCCCTATAGAATGGTCCTTGCAAAGCCTGATCTGGACCACGAGAAGGAATCATGCTTATAGTGCCATGTAAAAGTATGCACAGAGGACCAAGTAGAAGCTGCTAGAATACTTCTAGAATCCAACCCTTTCTAAAAAGCCAAAGATGATACCAAAGCCCTGGTAGTGGGCCTTGACACTGCCTGGAATATATTTATTGTGAGTATAGCAAAAGGTAATAACCTTGGACAACCATTTGGAAAGTCTGTTTTGATGCTTGTCTCTTCTTATCTTCACATGAAATGAACTAATCTGAAGATCTGAAAGATTTAGTTCTCTCAATACAGTACTAGAGTTGTCTGTGGACATCCTAGATATGGAGTATCCTTTCTCCCTAATTTTCATATTCATGTTCAGGAAAGAAAACAGGAAGATAGATACTTTAAAGTAAACTCAGATACCACTTAATGCATATGAGGATTAGTTCTCAAAGAAACCCTGTTCCCTATGGAAAACAAGATCAGTTTGACTCACCCACCATAAGATCTTGCAATTCATATGCCCTTATTGCAGAGGTCAGAGCAATCAGTGAAAGTTTTTCATGTTAAGAACTTCAAGTCAACCAAGTTAGCTGGTTCAGATTGAGAAAGTATTAGCTTCTACACAAAATTTGCATCCTAAGGAGGGACCACCATTTTTCTTGGAGGCCTCTTAGGCAAAACCCCTTTCAAAAACATTTTGACATGAGACTGCATTGAAAAAGGATGGCCCATGGGCAGACATGATGAAATGGCTGATTAATGAACCCTGAGAGAGGAAGAAAGGCCATAGGATAGCAACTCTCACAAACACAGTAGAGAGTTGATTATCCAAACTAATTGGGACCTAGGGTAGTTTGGATAATCAAACATATAATTGAACCGGATAAAATCTTCTAAAATCCTGTTTTTTTCTGCATGCAAGAATACACTTTTCAACCATTCAGTGGACAATAAAGAATATTTTTCACAAATGAGCTGGCTATAAACTCAAAAAACATGCCCAAGCAAATGCTGACATATTAAGACTTTATGATTTTTCCTACCTGAAAACTTTGGAAGGCTGGTTCTGATAACTGACATTTCAGATAATTGACTCTCTACTGTATTGTGAAACAAGACAATGACCACTGAATGGGTGCTGTTTTGATGGCACAAAAATAGAAAACTTTTTCCATTTGTTAATTTATGAAATCTTGTAGCAGGCTTTCTTACCTCCATTAGTATCTGCTGCATCTCCTCAGTAAACAGGTGTCTAAAAGGAATCAAGACCCTATCATCCAGGAAGTCAACTGATGCCGGGATATATCACCCCTGTTCTTGTGTGAATAGATCCAGTCTGTGAGGAAACTTGTGATAATAGCCCTTGGCCATTTCCAAAAGGGAGTCACCACAATGATCTTGGGGGATTTTCTTCTGAATAGTCAAAGTATCCTGGATATTAATGGAAAGGGTGGAAAAGCATACAGAATCATTCCTGTCAAAGGAAAATAAAAGGCATCTGCCTTTCAGACCTTCTTGCATGGTGTCCTGGAACAGACACTTGCCACCTGATTGTTCTGAGGAGGCAAAGGACTATTTGAGTAACATTTCACAGATGGCTCAAATCTGGGAAGACCCCCTACCACTTATCTCTAAATTCGCTTGAGAGCAAAGCTGACCACATCTGTACATGAAAAGCGGCAAACAAGATCTGTTGCATTTCTGCCAAAAACTCTGACACTTTGTGCGGGGGCTGAAAAGGGATTGATATGTTTTGATGCACCCAACAAACAAACCTCTTCCATTTACTCTTGTAGATTTTTCTAGTAGAAGCTTTATGCGAAGACAAAAGTATTTGACGAACAGGAGAGCATAGGTTGTCTAGCTATTAACGGAAGTGGAGAAACCATGTTGTTAGCTTGAGGTTCAAGATATCTGGATGAATCATAGAGGTCAGATAAGACAGTAGGTCTGGAATCAGATCTAGAATCCATGGAGGGTAAAGAAGATGAGGCCAAAGGAAGAGGAACCAAACCTGTCAAGGCCAGTAAGGTGCAATGAGGCTGACTGCCATTCAGCCTTGTAGCTGTCTGTAGAAAGTTGGGAATCAATAGAGTTGGTGGATATCATGAGAATCATAAATGCCATGAGACCCAAACTCCTGAAGTATTCCCTCACAGTGACCAAAGTCAGAGTGGGAAACCTTTAAAATAGATCTATTTTTCCTGTGAAATAATAGCTCTCTGAACTCAGGCCTCTAGTTGACATCCCAGGAACACAGTCTTGTGTGAAGGAGTCAAGAAAGACTTCTGAATTTTCTCTTGGAACACCCGAGAGAGATATTCCTGAAAGATTTGAAAAAGACTGCAAATTTAAGCAAGTCTACTAAATATGGAAAAATGTGGATACCCTGTAACCTGCAATGAGCTATAACTTGAGCTAGACACTTTGTGAACACTCTTGGTGCAGTGATAGTCCAAAGGGTAAGATAGAGAACTGATAATGTGATCCAGACTCACAAAACCTTAAGAAAATACCTTAAGTCTTATTGAATAGGGATGTGATAGCCATCTTTCGAGTCTACTGTTAACATTGACTAATTCAAAATTGCCACTTCAAAACCTATCACAAATAGGTTTAGGGAAGAAAGATCCAGAAATGGTCTCCAAGTATTTTCTTTCTTTGGCACTAGGAACATTCTTGAATAAAAACCCTTCCCAATCTGGGAAGGAGGGGCTGGTACTATCACTACTTGAGACAGCAAGAGATGATGAACCAATGAAAATGTAGTCGGATTTGAAGGATAAGGAATGACCTCTTTGGAAAGAAGAAATTTTCTCCCACTACAATCTGCAGCTTCAAAGAATGATTTTCAGAACCCATTTGTCTGAAACTATCTGTTGCCAAAGAGAAAAACAGATTCAGACTGTCTCACAAGGTGTCTTGGATAGTCAAGACTTGTTGAATTGTCCTTGATTCTCAGAGGGTTGAGACTTCTTTTTGGATCCCCCATGCCATTTCTTAAACATCTGTTTACCTGTATTTTATTGAGCCTGTTAATTCTGCTTTTTGCAGAAACTGGATAAGGAGAAAGAAAATTATTTAGAAATTTTTGAGGAGGGTGGCTGAAAAATCTTAGCGATTCTTTGGATCAGCTTGCTCCTTTCATCACACTTTTTGACCACTTCTGTAGCAGATGGTTTAAACAATTTCTATCCAAGGGTGAATTTAAAATCTCATTTTTAACATTATCTGGGAGGTTCTGAGACTGCATCAATTCAAAATAGTGCAGGTAGCCATAGCCATGGAAGAAGAATCTCATACACATTGTAAACAAGGAGAAATAACCTGTGCAAGAGAACAAAGATACTTGATGTAGATTTCTTCCTCGCAAAAAGAAACTGCAAATAAAACATTCCTCATACCTTCCACAATTTGTCAAAACAAATCAAATACGAGCCTGAGAATTCTACGCCCCTCCCCATACCTATCATTTTTTTTCCATCCGTATCAGAAAAAAAATAAGATTGGAACAGACTAGGTGATTAGTAGCAGTGGAATAAACTAGAGCTATAGCTGTTAGGTCAGGTTTGGGAATAGTGAATAATCCTCTGCCTTTTTAGTGACAGATGCCTAACCATTGAGAAAAATCCAGGAAGTTATACACACACTCTCTAAAGCAGACAGAACAGGAGGATTGGGTGTAGGATCTGGTAAATTAAGAAACCACAGTGTTTTCTCACTGGAAGCACTGGCACATTCTAGCAATAGTCTCAAAGAAAGAAAAAACCCACATGGAGACAAACTGAGCTGTCCTTCGAGTCTGAATTAGAAATCACAGGAAAAACCCTGTATCTTCCTGTTCAGATTCAGAATCTTGAATCTCTTCAGGAAAAGAGATACTCATCTTCTTTTTACCAGAAACTACTTTACAAAAATTATGTTGTGGCTGGAAGACAGACAGACCATGGGACCAGTAGTCTGTTCCATGGTCAAGTCACAAATGGTGCCTCTTTTGTTGGAAAGACAAGCAGCAAATGCCAGTTAACACTACCCTTCAACAAAATGTATTTTGACAAGAAACACACTTACACAGTAAAAAGCACTTTAAAAAGCACCATTCCAGCCTTACAAAAGCAAATTTCTCCACAGAAAAAAATGTTTTTAATTACTTTATACTTCTTTTAAAACAGACAGGAAAAAACAACTGCTTCATTTAAAAGAATGTTACACTCTTGTGACAGTCCATTAATACACAACACTCCTAGCTTTAATATAACTTGCCTAAGAGGAAAGTGACAAAATAGCAACACAAGAAAATGGAAGGTTCCCCCCAAAGGGAACTTAGCTGCCCAGCAAAGGAAGAGCAGAAGCCAACTAATCCTCAAAAGCCCTCAAAGAAACGTACTCTTTGGCATCAGTAAGTTTTGAAGGGCTTCTTGCCCAAATTTGTCTTTCGGTCAGCTCAGCTCAGCTCAAGGTGCATGACAATTTGAATGCATGGAAGGTGCCCTGAAGCTTTGATAGTTGCTGGCCAGCTGTCATGTCCTTGACAGACTATAACCCATATAGCTAATCCTAAGGCTTACGGCAGCAGTGATCAATATGATGAACATTTGTCAGTTTTCAACTTCCTTGCATCATACACATCTTCAAAGACTTTCAGGCTGATTTTTAACAACGCCTTAAAAGTCCTGCAGGCTGCAAATTTCTTCCCTAATCAGGTCAAAATTCATCTTTCTCTGTAATTAGGAAGAGCAGCCTGGGCTAAAACCACTTCCCACCCCTTTACAGCACCAAGGGACATCATTTCTAGATCTGTCACTGAATTCCTGTAAAAGCAGTTGAACAGGTGAAGCTTGACCAGTTTAACAAGGTTCAGGAAACTCAAAAGGTTGAGAGTCTGGTTCCAGAGATGCCACGATAATGACATTTCCTAAACCCACAAGGGCTAAATGAATGGGATAGGGGCGTTGGTAAATCTAAACTGACATCTCTTCAAGTGGTGGCTCAGGTGAAAATATATTTTGCACTACCTTTTTCTAGTCTTTAAAATGAAATCTAGAAAGCAGTAGGCCCTGGGGACTTGCCTTTCATCTGGCTGACAGATGGTGGCATGACTTGTTGAAAGGAAAGCATATAATCCCCACAGATCCAGGGTTCTTCATGTGGTGGGCAACACACTCTTGGGTGCCAGAGCTATATTTCTACATTACCACATGCATCCATTCTTCCCACCACCACAATATCTGGTTTTCCCTGGTATCACCAGGAATAATGCAGAGTTTAAGATCCAAGTTTGAGCTACTGGATTACTGTACAATAAAGTCTGAATGTAAATATGAACATTTGTAAAATTCAGTGTGGAGAATGCAAACACCAAAAAACAGATTATAATACTTTTATTAAAATAAAAAAAAGTCAAATAATTTAACACACACACACACACTCTTCTAAGTCCCTTTGTCTCTCACTGGAGACATCAGAAACACTGTTCAATGACTTCATCTGATCTTCCCAAGCAAGTCTCATTAGCTGTTTAAAAAGACAGCACAAAAATAAAATAAAAACATTCATCACCATCTAAACATACATTAAATAGTGCTACCCCATGTATATACATAAATATTGTTCTAAAATTCCTATGATCTAATAAAACATATTTGAAATGTTTATGTACACAAAAAAACACATGCATAAAAAGGCTACAGATAATCCTAAAAATATCAAAAACAAAATCAACCTTGAGCATAAAATACTAATCACAGCCTGACAAGAACTTTATAAATGAACCTATAGCAAATTGGCACACTATTATTTGTAACCTTTTTAAATATGTTTTATAAAATCAAGTCATTGAACACAGTGTTTCTGATGAAGTCTCCCATAAGAGACAAAAGCACTTAAACAGAAATGTGTATGTGTTGAATTATTTGATACTTCTATGAAAATAAAAACTAATCACTCGTTTTCTGGTGTTTGCATTGTTCGCACTGTATTTTATGAAGGTTCCTGGCAGTTTAGACAGTGTGTGCCCTGAATTCTTTGAAGGTTACTGAATGTAAATATGGCCTGGAAAGGTCTCTCACAGGCTTTCAAAGAAATTCTAACCACACAAGACTGACATCTGTTAAGTAAAACATTGCCTACTCCCAGAGCCGAATCAAGGTCATATGGGGCCCTAGGCAGGACACTGGACTGGGGCTCCCCTGTCGCATGATGTCACAATGTCATCGTAGTCCCCCCAAAAATGTCTTAAATTAAATAAAATTAATTATTTTATTAATTAAATGTCTCAAAGATGAATCTTGCACTTCAGTCTCTTAAGTGGCCATAACTACATAATCTATTAGCCAGCACTCACAGTCACAGTCTCACACACACACACACACACACACACACACACACACACACACACACACACACACATGCACACACACATTAAGACAGCCAACAACATCCGCTGTAGCTCCAACAGATGCTCTGTCACCTCACAGGTCTTAAACTGGTATTCACTCCACAGAGAACTGCATTAACTGAACCAACACACTCAACACTGTTTACTCAAAAATCTAAAGTCCTAATGTTGGCTACCTATACTCTTACATTACCTAAGCATACTGATTATATAAATATTTTCCTGTGCAAGCTGCATGGGCTTCATCTCCAGCATTTACTTTCATTGATGCTTTCTCTAGTGACCACATTTCAGCACATCTCTGATAATATAAAAGTGAGACATCTCATTGCCATTTTCCATTTAACCTGCACCATCATTTTTTTTCATATAAAGCCAAAAATATTAACACTTCTTATGGTACCCCATGACAAACATTAACACGTATGGAAGTAAGAGCTTTGGTTGAAAATTGGTTGAGAAATACTTACTATATATAGTATGCCCTACATACATATAATTCTTTCATATTGCTTTTCAAACATATCTGGACTTTTATATCATGTCATATCATATCACAGTATTTTATAATTAATAACCATATCCATTTCAGTTTCAATCTGTTTCTTCATATGCGTAATGATTATTTGCCACTTGGCAGTGAAAATTACCTCCACTTATAAATCCAGGAGGTGTGTGTTTGGAGAGAGGGCTCCCTCATAATGCCAGTTAATGTACAGTAAACTCTCAGTTAACCGGTGCCCATGGGGATTGGTAGATGCTGGATAAGTGTAGTTTCTGGTTGCTTGAGAGTTACTATTAAAATACCATACCATAAACACTGTCTTGATTAGATTTTAATATTGAAATGTAGTAATTAAAAGCAAGGCTGGAATGATATTTTAAATTTATACTTCCACTAGAAAGCATGGCACGCGGAATGATTTTCAGTGGCACGCTGACTGGATTTGAACTGAATGAATTAAATAGAAAGAGAAAGAGAGTGAATGCATGTATGAAAGCAGATATAACTATGTAAGAAAGATTGGAGAGATGTACGAAAGCTGAAGAGAGTGTGTGCGAGAGACTGGAGAGAAAATGTGCGATCTGATGTAAACTGAGTGAGTATGGAGCGAGTGTTGACATTTTAGTGATTTGAATTATTTGGTTTGACTCGTTCACAGGTTGGGGAGAGAGAGGATTTATTTGTATCTTCCTTTTTAAAACTCACTCTAAAAAAGTGAGGTACGTTTCTGCGGGGGGGGAAACAAAAAGTGCAACACGTGAAAAACTGAATTGTTCATACTGTACTGTATTTCTTAAATTTTTTTCTGGTTGCTTGAGGTCTGATTAACTGAGAGTTTACTGTACCAGAAACCCATTGACAGCTCTAACTTTAAAATTAATGAAGTGAGTGGTTTATCTTAAAAACTTATAAAAATGAACTTGTGAACATCACTTTCAGCATAGGAACTCTAATACTGAAGAAAGAAATTGTAGCTAGGAGGTATGACTGTACTTTTTAAAATAGTAGGTAATGATGGTAGGAGCCTCACTTGACAACAGCCAGGAATGTTTAAAAAATGATAATAATACATATTTGTACAATGTGATTATTCAGAAAGGATGCAACAAATGAGTTATTTATAAAGCTGTGAAACTAATATTGGTTCTCTGAAAAAATGATGACCCATGCTGCACTTTAACAAAACATTATATTTATCAGGCCCTCTATGGCATTTATGCTGATGCTATTCATATGAAAACATAATCACTGCTCACAGAACTGCATTTATCACTGTCATTTCCCTCTTTCTGTAATATATTCTGGTTGTGACATTATGCTGACTCCCTGGTAGCAGGCTGTAATGTCACAAAACAGGGTGGCCATTTCTGTGCAACTAGTCAGTAACACATCTCAACCTCTAAGAGCAAGAAATCTGGACAAAGCCATAAAAATGGGGGTACAAAGGACCAAAAATAGGGACACTTTTTAAATATTACTCTTAGAAACTTAGGAAGCTGATGAGTAACATTTTGCATTAATATGAATTTTCTGAAGGGTATGCAGTCTATAACTCAAATGTCTGCCATTATTTAGTGAATTCAGTTCTCAATGATTTTCCAGAAAACCACAATTTTATGAGAAACAGATCAAAATATGAGGCAAAAGTCTAGATATTCTGCGAAAATCTGTAGGGTTGAGAGGCATGGTCGGTAAGCTAAAAAAAGAAACCATCTTCAGGAATGAACCATAGGAATTCACACCAACTTTCTCACTAGTAAACATCATATTGGTAAGATGTATGATAAAGCAATTATACAAATACAGTCAGTAATTGAGAGGTACGGTCGGTAAACTAAAAAAAAATGAAACCAGCTTCAGGAATGAAGCTTAGTGTTGCTGCTTGCTTTGTATACCTGAAATAAGAAAACCCTGCACACTATACACCACCAAATACCAAAATTCCCTTGCAGTTTAGACCTTCTAGAAGAATTTATTCACCTACCCTCACCACCTCTACTTCCTCTCCCACACCATCTCCACCTAGCTAAGCAAGTCCATATAAAAAATCCATTCCTCTCCAGAAACCACCACAGATTCTGGACTAACTTTAGCTCTATGACAGCAGAATGGACATTCACAGAATACAAGTTAATTAACAAGGATAGAGTAGTAATATTTATTGACCTCACTACATTATTTAGGCACTGTAGACAACCTAATCTCAAATATTGACTAACATCTTTGAGTGATTCACTTCCTACATGTCAAATAAACCAAACAGCTATTTAATGCTTCAAAGACTTCCTTAACAACTGAACAATCCTTTCTCCACTGTTCATCTCGTTCTACATTAACCAACTCCCAGCTAATTACTTCCCAACTCCCAATTCTGCTTTACACGAAAGGAATAGTAATTTTACAGGTCTGGCCCTTCATACTCAATCAAAATACAATTAGAAAGGGATCTTATTAGTAGCGAACTGGCTTAGTTCTAAAATTCTCATTCTAAAAAAAAAAAAAATAATAAAATCAAGGCCCTCAGAAGTGGGCCCAATAAATATTAGTCCACACCATAAACAAGTATCTTTAGTACAGGAGTCCAACAAGGATAAGTTCTAGGTCCATTACCGTTCTCCTACTACAACACAAAATCAGAGTGATTTCAGTAAGTCGGGAAAATAATAGGATAATCAGTCCCTTAAGACCAATCTTATGCCTTTTGCTTTTAACTGCAAACTTCCTGTCTTGCCTAATATTACCATTCAGGACCTTCATAACAATATTATCTCACAAGACTCAGAATTTATTAGATCTAGCACTATATATTTCTCTTTGCATACTGATTCCATCATATTTAAAGTCCTTTCTAAACTAAACTATTGCCATAAAACCTTTTGTCTGCGGTCCCCAGTAGCACACATTGCCCTTGCCAAAAATGTTCTCCTTACCAAGTTAGAACAGGGACTTCTATTGCTAGCCTTCAACTCATTGTTCAATACCCAAAGATTACAAGCAGTTGAAAGCAAAATTTGCAAACTTGCTCTACAGGTAGACTCCAGTTCACATCACCGTGATGTGCTAAAGAAAGCAAACTGGCTACTTATCACAACAAGATCTACTTTCTTACTAGGCACGCACACTCATTTTCAAAATACTGAATGAAAGTTACTGCCCACTACGTAGAAGAAAAAAAGAAGTTATATACTCACCATAACGTTCCATGTTTGTTGTCCTTCATCTCGCCTTCCTTCTTGCTGGTTGGGTTTGGAGCCGATCCTCAGCTCCAACTCAGCCGTATACTATAGCTCAAGAGCTATTTACTGGCTTGAGGCTAGCCCCTATCCCAACATGCCTAGCGGTAGTTACCCAGATCTCGTTTATGATAACCCATTAGACTAAATAGGTCTAAATTTTACTAAACTTACTTATGAGAAAGGGACCTGCATATGAGTGTGTAAACATCAGCAAAGAGAAAGGTAGGAAAGACTAGGTCTAACCAACTGGTAAGTAAAAAGGGAACTCAGCCAGTGTAGCCAAACAAAAGGGAAGAAAACTCTTCTCAATCTTCCAGGAAGGGGAAGGAGGGTGGGACGCAAGAAGGAAGGTGAGATGAAGGACAACAATCATGGAACGCTATGGTGAGTATATAACTTCTTTATGTTATGTTGTCCCATCTCGCCTCCTTCTTGCTGGTGGGACAACGTCCCCAGCACCTATATCTTGGGTGGCTCACTGGAAAAGACTCTTCAGGACCGTGAAACCAAAGGATGCCCTGTTCTGGGAGGCCACATCTACTTTGTAATGAGAGATAAAGGTATGGAGATCAGCCCATGTAGCTGCCACACAGATTGAATCTAAAGGCAGTTTAGCTTGAAAGGCAATAGAAGTAGCTAAGGCCCTAGTTGAGTGTCCTTTGATTTTTCCTAGAAGTTCTCTGTTCTGCAAAGCGTAGACATGGATGATAGTGTCTGATAGCCACTTTGATAAGTCCACTTTAGAGACTGGACAACCTTTCTTGTCTGCAAAGGATATAAACAATTGGTCAGATTTTCTGAAATCCTTAGTCCTCTGTAAATAAAAATGTAACTGTCTATGAACATCCAATTGATGGAGCTTATACTCTGTCTTGTTGCCATAATTGGGGAAGAATGCAGGAAGCTTTATGGATTGATTTAAATTGTGCTCTGAACACACCTTGGGTAAGAAGGAGGGACTGGTTCTGAGAGAAACTCTATCTTTGTGGAAAATCAAGTACGGGGGACAAGTAGATAAGGGCTGTAAATCTGAAACCCTCGTAGCTGAAGTAATGGCGGTTAAGAAAAAGGTCTTCCTTGTTAAAAATTTCAGAGGACAAGAATCAGCTGGCTCAAAGGGAGGAAGAATGAGAGTCTCTAAAACTAGAATTAAATCCGGGGGGGGGGGGTTCTCTTATTGGAGGTCTTAAGAGGGAAGTACCTCTTAGGAATGCTTTACATAGCCTGTGGGACATGATATTAGATCCCATTTCTCCTACATGGAAATTAGAAATGGCAGCTAGCTGGACCCGGATAATAGTTGCCGCTGCTCCTTGTTCAAAAGTTTCAGCAAGGAAATCCAGAATCTTAAAAATGGGGGCAGTAAAAGGATCAATGTCCTTCTTTTTTGCCCAACAAGAGAACCTCTTTCATTTACTAACATAAAGTTTTCTTGTAGTGGGTTTATGGGATGAAATCAAAATGTGTTGAACTGCCGGGGAAACATCTGGGAGCCTGGCTAAGACTGGAAGTGGAGAAACCAAGCCGTCAGCTTCAGAGTATGGACAGAAGGGTGGAAAGCACCCAACTGATACGTCAGGAGGTCTGGAACTGGGTCCAGTATCCAAGGCTCCCCTTGCAAATGAGGCCAGAGGAATGGGAACCAAATCTGTCAAGGCCAATAAGGAGCAATGAGGATTAACTTGCAACCCAATAACTGTGCTTTCTGAAGAAACTTGAGGATCAGGGGGGAATGGTGAGAAGGCATAAAGCAGTCCCGGCCGCCAATCGTGAATCAGTGCATCCCTGGGTGACTGTCCTGGCAAAGTAGCTGCTGCATTTGTTGTTGAGGGGAGTGACAAAAAAGATCACAGCATGGCTGATGCCATTTGCGAAAGATCAGCTCTGCAACTATCCTGTTTCAGGGACCACTCATGAGGCATGAGAATAACCCTGCTGAGCTTGTCTGCTATCATGTTGGATTTCCCCAGAATGTGCGTTGTGACCAGAAAGCATTGGGAAGACATCGCCCATTGCCATACTCATAGATACTCTCAGCACAAGGGATAAGACCTGATTCCACCCTGTTTGTTGATGTACCATACTACCAACATATTGTCTGTCTGAATTGCTATAGTCCCTGTAGGTAGAGAGTCTTAAAGTGCTTGCAATGCCAGAAGCACCACTCATCTCTAGGACATTGATGTGCAAGTGGTACTCATGTTCTTGCCAAGTCCCTTGAACAGTCTGTCCCAGATAATGACCCCCCACCCTATCTGGGAAGCGTCCATGGACACTGTGGCTCCAGGTTGGGGGGTTAGAAACAGTCTGCCCATTGATACCAGAGGGGAGTGAAGCCACCATGCTAAGTCCTTCTTGCAAGACTCCGTGATCCATATCTGATGTGACAGTGACAAATCCTGGAATGTCCATTGAGGAAAAAGAAACCACTGCAGAATTATCATGTGGAAGCGCGCCATAAGGACCAGAGTAATTGCTGCAGCCATCGAACCCAAGACTTTGAGGACAAATTTTGCCTGGATTCTCCAGTTTGCCAAGAGGATTAATACTTGACGATGAATGGTTAACACTATTTCGTGAGGCAGTTTTGCTATCATAGCCCTTGTGTCTAAATCTACCCCTATAAATGAAATATACTGACAAGGCAACAAGGCAGACTTTTTGTAGTTTATGGTGATGCCTAGTTGTGCACAGGTATGAATAGTAGAGTCCCATGCCACGATCAGTTGATGCTTGGTGGTGGCAGTGAGGTGCCAGTTGTCTAGATGTGGAAACACCCGGAATCCTAGATCCCTCAGATGAGCCGTGACTACTGCCATACATTTGGTGAAGACCCTAGGGGCTGTGGTGAGACCAAAGGGCAGAGCTCTGAACTGGTAATGACTGGCTCCCAGCCAGAAGTGTGAAGTACCTCCTGGACCACCTGTCCATTTTTATATGGTAGCACGCATCCTGGAGATCGATGGAGCACATCCAATTATCCTGATCCAAAAAGGGAAGAATGGACTGCAATGTTACCATCCAGAACTTTGTTTTCTTGACTGATTTGTTGAGTTTGCTGAGATCCAAAATGGGTCTCCAGTTCCCTGTCTTTTTCGGTAGTAAAAAAAACCTTGAGTAAGTGCCGGATTTGATTTGGTCTGCTGGGACTTCTTGGATGGCTCTTTTTTCTAGCAACCTTTGAACTTCTAGGTTTGCTTGATCCTGAAGACTGGGTGGAACATCTGGGACTGAGTGTTGATTTGTTGGAGGGGGTGGTTGGGAGAAGGGAATTTTGTAATCCCTGGATGTTATTGACAGTACCCATGTATCATCCGTGATTGTTTACCAGGCTTTTGGGTACTGGGATAATCTGCCCCTGACTGCCTCCAGAGGCAGACAGTCGGGCCTCCTTTCAGGAGTACTGGAAAGGCTTGCCAGAGAAGGTATCTCTGTTGGCCTGATTCTATGGACCCCCCCCCCCACCACGGGATCAGCATCTCCCATTATTATATCCCCCATTGCCCTGGGGTAAAGGTCTCCATGTGTGTCAGGCGAAACTCCCTGGGATTTTCTGAACCACATCTTCCCACTCTTCTTACCCTTGGGGTAAGAGGGAGCAGAAAAACATACTCCCATGGCAGAAAGAGTTTTGCCATCCCATTCACACCTGGTAAGAGTCTCTTTTACCTGAGGCCCAAACAGTGATGAGCCATCAAAGGGGGTGTTGGTAAAGGAGGACTTGAAGGACTCCGCAAATTGACAAAGGCATATCCAGGAGTGTCTATGCAAAGCAACTCCTGTGCCTGCTGTCCTACCCACTCCATCTGCTGCATAAGAGATCAGCCGCATGGAGGAGTTAAGTAAAGATGTCAAGGTCGCAAGCTGTGAAGCCGCCTTGTTCGAAGCTCCTTCAGCTGTAGGATCCTGTAAGGTATCTCCTAGTTCCTTTAGGAGATCCCTTTGAAGGCATGTAAAGTGGGACAAATAATTCAACGACCTAAGAGTAAAGGCCACTGAAGAAAACATACGCTTCCCATACCTGTCCATCGTATGAGACTCTTTGTTCAGCGGATGGATAGAAGTCTCCGCTAATTCTTTCTTGATGGCTACCACCACCACCATAGCATCAGCATGCACACCCTTTGATAGAAGGGACCTATCCTCTGGAGCAGTTATGAATTTATTGGGTCCTCCTTGGAACTGGTTCCATAGTCTCTGGGGAGCTCCAGGCCTAACAACTCACCAAAGCCAGTAGAGGGTTGAAAGGTGGGGACACCCAAGAGGTGGAGGGTCGGGAACCAAATGCATCCAGGTACACAGACTCATCCTCAAAAGGGGCAAGGGATTTCCAGCCACCCCTCTGTTTAAGGATTTCCAGGATGTCTGAAAAAGAGACATCCTCAGAGGGGGACTGTGGGGACCCTTCTGAGTCCTCCAAGTCTGTGTCTGAAGTGAGAGACTCAGGGGAGTCCAAATGCTTCCTCTTGCATTTCCTCTTCTAAGGGATGCTCAGGAGAGGTTTCAGAAGAGGTGGGGTCACCCAATGGGGCATACTGGAGCATGGGTTCCCTATGCTTGGGGGGGCGGTAGGATTGGAGGCAGACTCAGGCACCGAAAGAGTAGGAGCCAATGGAGTCGAAGGTGGAGTGGTCTCAGAGGAAAGCATGCTCCACATCACCTTGAAGGCACCGCGAACCCAGACTGAAAGAGTCTCCAGCTTCAATGAGCCCAGAAATCTCCTCCGAACTGTGGGCGATGGCTCCAAGGCTGATGTAGGAGCCGAGATCACCTGCACTGAAGCCCCAAGAGGGAGAGCGGGGTCGGACAAGGGTCTGATGCCACTGCCCCCAGTGCCAATGAGAGAGCATTGGCCCCCAGATCCCTCGACAGACAGAGACAACAAAGAGATCAAAGTGGTAGTCAGAACCAATAGACCAGAGGCAATTGGAGCCGACGGTTCTACCACAATGACTTCCATTCACTCCGGCTCTGAACTCAAAGGAGTCAGAGGAGGAATCAATAATGGTGCAGGTTGGGGTGTCGGCGCCAATTCCATGTGGGCTGGGCTCGATAGTAATTTAGCTAATGCCTGTGTCTTGAGAAGCCTCTCCACATCATGATCCGAAAGCCTGGATGTTTGAGAGGAAGACCAATGACTGCCTGCCACAGATTGCAACAGCAGGGACTGTGGCACAGACTGCACTGGCTCCAGAGTGGGAGACCTGGTTCTCTTGTGAGTCCTGGCTGGCTCCGAAACCACTGATGGAGCCACCGGAGAAAGAGGTTTGTTGGAACCGATAATGGGATCCGACAAACTCACAGGTTTATCCTTAGATTTAGATGGGTCTGATGTCAAAGCCGACAAAGATGATGGCTTAGGGGGCTTTTCCTGTTTTTTTGCTGGCTGAGAACCCTCAATAGCAACATCAAAGGGGCTCTTTAGTAAGCCTCATAAAATCAACTTATTTTTCCTCTCCTGTAGGACCCAAGAACTTAAAGCATGACCTATAGAACATGAGTCCTACAGATGTACAGCCCCTAAGCAATAGACACAGCTCGTGTGCCCATCCATAAGGGACATCTTCTGGCAGCACAAGTTTTTTTAAAACCTGAAGGTTTTGACTCTTTGGACATGCTAGGAGTAACTAGAATATTACCAAAGAGAAAGCACCAACAACAACAACAATGAAAGAAAATTTTAACTTTTTTTTTTTTAAACAGGAAAAAGAAAGGAGAGAAGGGGAAGAGCCTCTAAGTTAAACAGCAACTCTCACAACCCAGGAGAGTTTCTAACTTAAACGGCTGCTCCTATAAGAAAAAAGAAAGGGAAATGAAAAGAAAAAACCCTTAAACAAAGACAGGGCTAAGAGAAAGGGAACCCTCTAAGTCAAACGGGTTCAAGGAAACAAGTTAGTACGATGGCCACAACAACAACAAAAAGGCAGCAGCGGAAAGGTCAGAAAAGTGCTAGCATAAGGTGAACACATTCTAACACTAAACTAAGAGAATTTAGCTATCTGAAAGAAAAAAAATTGAGTAAATATCACAAGAAGAAGAAAATACTTAGCCTGAGCCAGTATGAGCAATCTCGATGCTGCAAGCGGCAAACGAGATATGGGTAACTACCGCTAGGCATGTTGGGATAGGGGCTAGCCTCGAGTCAGTAAAAAGCTCTCGAGCTATAGTATACGGCTGAGTCAGAGCCAAGGGTCAGCTCCAAACTGAACCAGCAAGAAGGAGGTGAGATGGGACAACATAACATCTATCACTAAGAGAACAAGTATACATGTTCCAAAATATTTAGAATAACACTCTCACTGTAACTCTTAGCAGATCACCCTTTAATGTAATCATAATCAGTGAACAAGCCTTTTCCAGACCAAGTTCTGCTCTGTGAAATAAACTTTCATCTGAAGTGAAATCTTAGACCACTCTTTTAGGGTTCAGTCACTAATAATATTTAAGATACCACCACGCTTGATGGATGCTGCAGCACTAAATTCTTTTTCAAGTTAACATCAAGCGACTTGAGCCAGAATCAGGAGGGACTGATTCACAATGATTGAGCACACAGAGCAGACAGCAGATGTCCAGAGAAAAAAAAAAGAGCAGTAACGCGTTAATGGTTTTGACTGACAATGCATACACCTGCCTATGAACCCTGAGTAGTCTGAACTATTAAGTCCATCAGGCCGGGCAGAGAGTTTGAGTCTGTGGGTTGGGGTGCACAGACTTTCCCGTTGCCTGAGTCAGCAGATCCACTCTCTGAAGTAACTGCCAAGTCGTGCTGCTTGCTTTGTATACCTGTCCTGAAATAAAAACCCCTGTACACTAGCGGAAGAAGCCAAGCCAAGCAGCACATTGTGCACAGCAGTGGAAACCATCAGATCATAATCTGATTTTATAAGAAAACAGTGAGTTTTTATAACATTAAACATACATTTTTTTTATATTTTACGTTTACGTACTTTGGGCCCCTAATCTTCATGGGGCACTTGGAGACTGCCTATGTTGTCTACTGCTGGATCTGTCTCTGCCTATTCCAGTAAAATACTATAGTCCTATTACTGGGCATGAAAAGACCTGTAGTAGTATATGGGGCTGCTTACAGCAGAAAATACAGTTATGTACAGTTACCATAAATGTAGGTGTTCAAGTGTATTCATTGCTACCCTCCTGACATATGGAATTTCTTACTTCAGAAGCCCTTGGTCGAGACCCGACTACCAAAGTAAAAATAAAAAATCCCTCCTCCCTGAGCTGGTGGTCTCCCTACCCTGACATCAGGACGGTTGGGTATAAAGAGAGCCAGCCGATGCCATGACCTCAGTTTTTTCTTGCCCTTAGAAGGTAGGAGCCCCATAGATGAATCCTAATCAAATGACCATGTAAGAGGAAGGGGACCTGTAGGGCAACCCTGCAGAGGATTGCCTGGAAGAAGATGACAGAGAAAAAGCTGTATTGTAAGGAGAATATGGGGATGGAGGGAGGGAAGGAAGACTGCAACAGTGAATATACTCAAACATCTACATTTATGGTAAGTGTACACAACGGTACTATGTTCTTCATGCTTCACTGTTGCAGTCCTGAATTATGGGATGATTCTCAAAGCTGAGATGAGGGTGGAAGGTGCCTTAATGGGAAGAGAGGATGCCCTGCAAGATGGCAGTGACAGATCCTGCTCTCGACTTTGAGAAGACTGACAGGTGGTAATGCTTGGTAAAGATATGCACCAATGACCAGGTAGCTTCCAGAATGTCTTTGGTAGGCACGCCCCTTAGGAAAACAGTGGTGGTAGAAGTGGCCCTAGTTAAATGGGTCTTAACAGATTCAGGGGGCTTTATGCTGTGGTAGGTGTAACAAAAGGAAATACAGTGGCAGATCCACTTGGAGGTAGTTTGCTTAGAGACAGTTTTCCTTCAGAGCCCAAGGTAAAGGAAACAGTTGATGTTAATCGT
The DNA here is from genome assembly GCF_019279795.1 of Protopterus annectens. NCBI lineage: Eukaryota > Metazoa > Chordata > Ceratodontiformes > Protopteridae > Protopterus > Protopterus annectens. The sequence goes on from NC_056745.1 coordinate 510,856,599, forward strand.
GTTTCACTGTTGCAGTCCTTACAAAATGGGTTATCCGGCTCCCAGTAGCCCACACCGGCCAGAATACCAAAGTCCTTGGTATATGACATCGGCTGCCTTTGGTTTAGGCCTGACGTCAGGACATTAGGTACAAAAGAAGGCAGCCGATGCCATTTCCTGAGTCTTTCTTGCTGCGGAGCCCGAAGCAGAAGCATTTTGCACGAGTGCTGGTCGGCTGAGTACCTTCTTTTTGTATTACGACTGCTTAGTTGAAGACATCCTCAGATAAGTACCCCATTGGGGACCCTCTTTTCTTGCTTTAACGAATGTCAGAGAAAGTTAATAACTATCTTGCCTGTGGAAAACAGATTCTGCACTGTGATTTTCACTCCTATTGTATTACTTGTTTGTGCCTTGAGCACGTCCCTAATTGTGTTCTGTGCACTTCTTTCAACCCGCGTACCAAACGCTGTAGAGCTAGGATCTTGTTCAAGCATTTCGGAGTTTGGCCTAAGTTCTTCATTATGGCGTCTTCTGGTCTCCTGACTTCAGATGTTCCTAAGAAGCACCAGGATAAGGACCACGACAGGCTTAGGGTCAAATTAGCGATGATGTCCCTGTTAAGTTGGTTGTCGGCCCAGAGGTAGTGAGGCATTTTCTTTGCCCCTGCAGTCCGTGGATGTTCAGCAGCAGGCATCTGCGTAGACCTTTTCTGAGTCCTCCATACCGCAGGCTTCCACTTCTTCTTCTGACCCTCTGCCAGTCGCTGCCTCTGATGGGATCCAGAGCTGCTAAGCAGGCGCCGGCTTCTGAGGCCTCTTTTCTCTGCCCGGAGACCAGATCCAGACCGACGATCTTGATTCAGACTTCTGCGGTAGCAAGGCCTCCTGAGTCCCTCTGGCTTTCTAGCAGGCCATCCATCCAAAAATCTACTCCTAAGCAGGCGCCGGCCTCCCCTTAAATGCCTCAGGCTCAGATGGTTAAAATGGCTAGTAATCTCTTGACCCTTATCAAGGGCTCTCAGCCACCTCCTTATAAAAGGATTAGGGAATTGCCTCCAGAAGCTTTCTCTCCCTCAGACTCTGAGGTTTCCAGCAACTCTGCTGATGAAGAGGGAAACACTCCACTTTTTTCTGGTTTTGAGAATTCTGATGCAGAAGACTCCATCCCTTCTGCCTCCCCCTCCAGAAGATTTTTCTTTTGGAGATACTCTGAATACTCTTAGGGAGCATTTCAAATGGGAAAGTCAGAACTACCCTCAGTCTAAGAAACGGATTAGGGAATTCTTGGACATGCCACAGCATAAGCCTTTGGCTATCCCTCTGGTTTTGGAAGTTGATGATGATGTTTTCATGGAGAATTCTTTGACTCCTAATTCTGTTCCTTCTGCTCCCAGAAAGCCTGACAGGTATTACAGAGTTCCTGATTCTCATCAGTTCCTTTTCAAGAATCCTACTGCTGATCCGGAGATTATTTCTCAGGGCCCTAAGGGTGTTAAAGCCATGGCTGCTAAAAATCCTATTCCTTCTGACAGGGAATCTAGGGCCTTGGATAGATGGGGTAAAAAAGTGTATACATCTTCCACCCTGGCTATTAGGTCTGTTAATTGTCTTTTTCATATGCTTTAGTATCAGCAGCATACTTTGGAGGCCATTACGGCTAAAATTGCTGGTGTTCCTTCCCTGATGGAGAGTAAGAACATGCATGATTTATTGAATTCTGCCTCTCTTTTCACTAAACATTCTCTACATTGTGGTTTCGACACTTTGGAGGCTTCTTGCAGGGCAGCAGCCACTGGTTCTGTCATTAGAAGACATACTTGGCTCAGGGAACAGCCCCTTTCTGAACCTGTCAAATCTAAATTACTGGATGTGCCTTTGCACAAGGACAATCTTTTTGGTAGCAAAGGAGAAGAGGTGTTGAAAATGTTGGAGGATAAGGCCAAATCTATGCAAACTGTTAAGCGCTTTCTGCAAGTTCAGCCTCCTCATCTCAGTAGACATTACCCTTCTAAGAATTGGACTTTTCCTGACCCTCGTAAACAGAGTCGCACTAGGCCTAGGGATTACAGGTCTTCTAGGGGACCGACTTCCGCCCCTCAAAAGGCTAAGCACTGGCAGGCTTCCTCTTCAAAATCAGGGAGTTCTAAGCAAACTTCCCAAAGCAAGCATTCCCAATAACTCCAGCCTTCCCCTGCCTGCCTCTGCAGGCCCAGGGTTTCCTTTGGGGGGGAAGATTAGCCATTTTTGCAAATGTTTGGTTCACCATCACAGACGACAAATGTGTGTTCAAAATAGTATCCCAAGGCTACAAGTTCACCTTTCACACATTCCCTGTCCACCAAGGATACCCCAGATATCCCCCCAAATCAAAGAGCAGAAGCAGAAAAATAAGTTTCTTCTTTACTAAACCTGGGAGCAATAGAGCCACTTCCTGCACTACAGATAGGCCAGGGTTTCTACTCAAGACTTTTCCTGGTCCCCAAAAAAGGGGGCACCTGGGGCCCTTTTCTAGATTTGTCCATTCTGAACACTTTTCTGGTGATTCCCAAATTCAGAATGCTCACTCTTCAGCAGTTGCTGCCAATGCTGGCCAAGGATTCCTGGCTGGTGACTTTCGATCTCAAAGAAGCTTATCTGCACATCCCAATAGGTGAAAGCTGGAGGTGGTTCCTTTGCTTCACGGTGGGGAACAGGCACTTCTAATTCTCTGCACTGCCCTTTGGCTTGTCTACTGCTCCCAGAGGTTTTACCAAATGCCTGGCTCCAGTCATTGCTTTTTGCAGGCAAAGAAACATTCAAATTTACCCTTACGTGGACGATTGTCTTATTCAGGCAAACTCTCCAGAGCAACTTCTAAAGGATTTGGACTTTGTAAAGAACCTTCTCACCTCTTTGGGCTACACCATCAATGAAAAGAAGTCACAATTGGTACCCACCAGGGAGACTGTATTCCTGGGAGCGAGCCTGAACACAGCTGCCCAGATGGTAGTTCTCCCTCAAGAGAAACAAATTGATCTTTCGAATTACTTCAGAAATTTGGCAAGCATGACCCAGCTCTCTGCAAGGCAATTCCTGCAAGCCCTGGGATTCATGGCTTCATGTATTCTGATGATTCCATATGACAGACTGCATATGAGGAAAATACAATAGTACCTCAAAAACCTTTGGTATCAACACACTCAGGATTTGGACTTGATACGTCCTCTGATTCCCTGGCTGCAGACGGAGTTCCTTTGGTGGGCGACAGCCTGTGCACAGAACAAAGGCCTGCCTTTCTGTCCACCTCCTACCAGCCAGACTCTCACCACAGATGCCTCAGACTACGCTTGGGGAGCACATCTAGAGGGCAGATGCATTTAGGAGACTTGGAACTGTCAACAGGTTCATTTGCACATAAATCTGAAGGAACTGATGGCAGTCCAGCAGGCCTTAATGGCTTTTAAACATCTTCTCTCTCCTGGTACTCTTCTGGTCAGGACAGACAACACCACAATCATGTGGTACATCAACAAGCAGGGAGGGACGCACTCTTCCCCCCCTGTGCAGACAAAGCATGATACTATGGTCCATACAGCTTCCATGGGCATTCATCTGATAGCTCAGTTTCTTCCAGGAAGGCTGAACACCTTGGCAGACCGCTTGAGCAGGCAGGTCCTGGATCTTCACGAGTGGCAACTACACAAGACCATCCTCTATCACATCATTCAGTGTTGGGCACTCCCCAGGTGGATCTCTTCTCATCTCCAACCAACCACCTTCTTCCAACCTTTTGCACCAGGGATCATCACAACAAAGCTTGGAAAGTGGATGCTCTGTCCTTTCCCAGGACACAGCTCTTGATCTATGCATTCCCACCTCTGCCTCTTCTTCCCAGAGTGCTGTTAAAGATAAGAGACAAAAAACCAAGGGCCATTATCATAGATCCAGACAGACCCAGACAATATTGGTATCCACTACTTTGCAGTCTCTCCCAGTCTCAGCCTTGGCATCTTCCCCCTGATACCAGATCTCTTGGTTCAGGAGGGGGGAAAAGTCTGCATCCTCATCTTCAGACTCTGCATTTGGCAGCTTGGCTCATAATTTAAATCTTTCTCAACAAGTGGTTGAGGTCCGTCGTGAGGCCAGGCGGCCTAGCACTAGGAAATCTTACGCAGATAAGTGAAAAACATTCTCCACTTGGATGTAGACTAGAGGGGAAGACCCTTCTCAGCTTACTCTTCCTCTTATTCTTGACGATCTGGCAGGCTTGCTTAATGCTGGACTTTCCTTTTCTTCTATCAAAATCCATGCTTCAGCTATTTCTGCTCATTGTTCCTTTGAGCATCCCGTTTTCTCTCATCCCTTGATGAAACATTCCTCAAGGGAGCTAGCACTTTAAAGCCTCCCAGAAGGGCACCTACTCCTGCTTGGGATCTCAATTTTGTACTTGAGAAACTTACTCTGCCTCCTTTTGAACCAGCTGCCTCAGAAAACCTGGAGTTTCTCTCCTGGAAAACTGCCTTTAGTTTGGCTATTACTTCAGCTAGAAGAGTTTCTGAGCTGCAGGCCTTAATAGCAGTAGAGCCTTTTATCATCTTCCATGTGGATCGGGTTTCTCTTCGAACATACCATTTCTAAGTGGATTACTCATTGTATTCACTTTTGTTACTTACAGCATGGCAAGGTTCCTCCTCAGAGTATTAGGATCCATTCTACTAGGGCAGCTTCTACCTCAGCAGCTTTTTTAAGAAATGTACCTACTAGGGACATACTGGAAGCAGCTACATGGACTTCTGTCCACACTTTCACTAAACATTACAATTTACCCTTGTTTTCTAAGTCCAGGGCTGGTTTTGCCACTGCAGTGTTGCAGGGCATCCTTACCAACCCTTAAACAGTGGGTGTTCCTCCTCCCTTTTGTTTTTTTTTTCCTGGGCTTTGGGAATCAACCCATTTTGTAAGGACTGCAACAGTGAAACACGTTGAACATAGTACAGTTGTATACACTTACCATAAATGTAGATGTTAGAGTGTATTCACTGTTGCAGTCCTGGTCCTCCCCTTCCATCCCCCCTTTTTTCTTAGGGCACAGACTGGATTTTCTTTTTGTGGTCTAATCTTTTTTTGGGGGCTCCTGACAGTTAAGGCAAGAAAAACTGAGGAAATGGCATCGGCCTCCTTCTTTTGTACCTGACGTCAGGCCTAAACTGAAGGCAGCTGATGTCATATACCAAGGACTTTGGTATTCTGGCTGACTGTTGGCTACCAGGAGCTGGATAGTCCTTTTGTAAGGACTGCAACAGTGAATACACTCGATCAACTACATTTATGGTAAGTGTGCACAACTGTACTTTCTGATTTTCTGAAAGTTTTAGTCTGTCAAGGTAGTATTGAAGTTGCCTATGTATATCCAATGAGTGAAGGATTCTTTCCCCTTGGTTCTGTAGCTTAGGGAAGAAGGTAGACAAGTATATGGCTTGGTTCAGGTAAGTGTCTGTGACCAACTTGTGCATAAAGGAAGGATTAGTTCTGAGTGAAACTGTCTGGTTGGAAGATAAGAAAGGGTTCCACTGTCATGAGGGCTTGCAACTCAGTGATAGCCAGTAAAAGGGCAGTCTTCCAGGTCAAGAATTTTAAAACAGCTGAAGCAGCTGGTTGAAAGGGGTAAGGTCAATTTGTCTAGAACAAAGTTCAGGTCCCAAGGAGGGTGGGCTGCCTCCTGAGTGGTCTGACATGCAGCACTCCCCTAAGCAGCTGTTTCATTAGGGGGTGGGAAAAGACAGGAGGAAGAGTAGGGATGAAGGCTGAAATGGCAGAAGCGTGAGTCTTAATGGATGAAAAGGATAGGTCTTTGTCCACCAAGATAGCCAGATACTCTAAAATAGCTGAAATGTTTGTTGAGACAGGGTTGAGGCCTTGTTGCTGACACCAAATAGAGAATCTTTTCCACTTGGCAGAGTATTTTCCTTGTACTGGGTCTTCTACTGTCTCTGAGGATATTAAGCACCTGACTACTCAGAGAGTGCTCTGGGTAGAATTTTGATGAATTATCCAGGCAGAGAGTTTGAGAGTCTGCAGGTTGGGGTGCACATACCTTCCCTTTGCCTGAGTCAGCAGATCCACTCTCTGAGGTAACTTCCAAGGATTGTCTTTGGTCAAACACAGTAGCAGGGGGTATCGGTGCTGCCTGGCCAGTCTGGACCTATCAGGATGACACTTGCCCTTCTTCCCTGATTTTTAGGAGGACCCTTGGAAGGAGAGGCAGGGGATGAAATGCATAAAGAAATAGATGGCTCCAGAGGAAGGAGAAGGCATCTGTTCTCCAGGCTGTGTGAATTATGCCCCTAGAACAGAATCTTTTTAACTGAGTGTTTTCGTCAGTGGCAAAGAGGTCTATTTGAGAGGATCCCCATTTCTGGACTATACAGAGAAATGTTTCCTGATGCAGCTGTCACTCATGGGGATCCATTAAGTGTCTGCTAGAGTGTTATGAGCCCCAGTAAGGTACTGAGCCATCAGGTGCAACCCCATAGCATTGGCTGTCTCCCAGATCTGCACTGCCAGCCAGCAAAGAGGGTGGGAGTGAGTACCCCCTTATTTGTTTATGTATTGCATGACTGTTGTGTTGTCTGTTTTGATAAGTAGAACCCCTGGTTTTCAGTGCTCCTTGAAGGCCACCATGCCCTTCTGTACTGCCATCACTTCTTTCCAATTTACGTGCTTGTGCCTGAACTGCTCTTCCCATTTGACCTGGGATAGGAGATGTTGGAAATGGTCTCTCCAGGCTGTGCCTGCTGCATCTGTGGTTAAGGTTTGACTCGAAGGGGAGACCCTGGTTCTGTGTACATTTATTTATTTATTTATTTTACATTTGTTGACTGGGATAGTCTAACTGGATACATGTCCATTTTCAGTACAGGCCCGGGGAGATAAGCTCCAAAATTAAGCTAATGTAACAGGACTACAAATGAAAATAAATCAAACAGTAAATTATTACATAAGAATTAATGCATGTTAAAAAATGCAGTTACAGCAAAAGGTATAGTCTAATGTAGTCAAAAAATAGCTTCAAACAGCAAAGATTAAAAACGGTAAATAATAATTAAATTCAAAGTAGGTTTAGGTTAGCATAGAAGGAACAAACACCAAAAGAGAAGGATAGGTGAGGGTGTTGGCTAAGAAGTAGTATGAGTAGTACATACAAGAGTTATAAAGTGTGACAATATTTAGACAAAAAAGTGAGGAAGGGGTGAAGGTATCTATCTAGTTGTTATGCTAGAAAAATGCTTTTGTCCACCAAACAAATTCCTCCCTGAGGCAGTAAATTAGGTAGATTTCTGTCTCCAGGGGACTGTGAGTGCTGGCACCACAGATTCTTGAGGTACCACTGAGGTTTCTTCATGTGTAGCCTGGCCAGAGGGATCATTAGTATACAGGATGCCATGTAGCCCAGTGCTCTGAGGAATTCCCTGGCTGAGAGGCATTGCCCCTTCATAATGTCCTGGAAGTATTGGGTTAAGAAAGAAGCCTTGTCTAGGAGAAGAAAGGCCTTCTGGAGGGAGGAATCCAGTACAGCCCCCAGGAAAATTATCTTAGCGGAAGGGTTTGTATTGGATTTGCTGAGGTTTATGGTGAACCCCACAGAAGAGAGTATGGTCTGAGTGAGGCCAGATCTTTCATGACCTTGGACTGACTCATGGGCTGAATGAGGCAGTCATCTAGATAAGGGTAAATTTGGATGCCTCTTATTCTGCAGAAGGCAAGCACACGGGCCAGACATTTGGTGAAGTCCCTGGGAGCAGTAGACAAGCCAAAGGGAAGTGCAGAGAATTAAAAGTGATTGGCACCTGCTCTGAGGTGAAGAAAACTTCTACAGAATTCTTCTATAGAAATGTGCAAGTAGGCATCTTTCAGGTCCAAGGTAACCATTAGAGCCTGATGAGTGATCATGTTAAGAAGCTTTTGAAAAGTAAGCATTTTGAATTTTGGGACTAGGAAAGACTGATCGACAATGGGTAGATCCAGAATGGGCAGATCCAGGATAGGGTGCCAAGAACCTTCTTTCCTGGGGACCAGGAATAGCCTGGAGTAAAAAACATTTCCTATCTGGTGGTCTGGTACTGGTTCCACACAGCCCTCTGTGCATAGGTTGCGAGTCTGAGAAATGGCCTCTGCCCTTTTGTTTTGTGGCACATCGGGATAGCCTGAGAATCTTAATGGTTCTTTCAAAGTGAGCTTGAAGCCATGTGAGATTACTTCCAGAACCCACCTGTCCAAGGTGATGGGGGCCCAGTTTTCTTGAACAGGGAAAATCTTTTTTCCAAATCTTCCTCCTATCTTGTCTGGGGTTGGGGGTGGAGGAGGGGTGGGGATAGGGACTGTGGTGAGTCATTCTTGATCTCAGCTAGGGACCTGTGGCCTAAAACTCTCCAATCTGGGTGTTCCTGAGGACCACTGTCTTGCCCTCTGTGATTTCTGTTACTGCCTGTGAGGTCTACAGGTTTTCCTCTGACTGGGTTTTGATTGGGAGGGAAAGGACCAATGCTTAGTGGGAAAATTCCTACTGAACCTAGGAGGCTGGACTTGAAGGAAGTCCTTGACCATTTGTATGGATTTTGCTTTATCCTCCATCTTTTTTAAGCCTCGGCCTTTGGTCCAAAAAAGGAGTTCTTATCCAAGGGTGCATCTAGCAGTTTAGATTTGATGTTCTCTGGTAATGTCAATTCCCTAAGCCAAGCATGCCATCTGATGACTGAGCCAGAGACAGCTGCTCAGGAAGATACCTCTAGGGTATCATATCCACAGTACAAGGAGAGCCTAGCTACCTGGGAACTGGAATGGTAGAGATTCAGCAATTCTTTGGAGGTGTTCTTGTCCTCCAGGGAAGAAATCTTTTGCTTCATTTTTTCCAAAATACTCTGTTGGTATTTTATCATATGAAATTGGCAACTGAGGGCCCTCTCACATAGTACCATCACAACCTCAAATCATACACATAAACACACAAAGACATACTCGGCGGCTCTGATCAAAAATCTACCAAAACAGCAGAGGACACCAAAGCAGACACCCAAACAACCACCACCTCAGAACACAACACCTGCAACACATAGACCTCACAGTCAGAGTGTCAAACAGTCACAGCCCTTAAGGCCAAACACAATGCCAGACACACTAGTCATTGGTGACTCCATAGTCAGACACACTGACGTCCCGCTCACCAGACTGAGTAAGGAGAAGGTCACAGTAAGCTGCCTGTCGGGCGCTAGAATCCGCCACATAACGCAAGCACTCAGGTCTCTCAACAGCAGGTACAAATACGACTCAGTCATTGTCCACGCTGGTGTAAACGACCTGAGACGTACCTCCTTGGACTACATGAAAAGAGACATTGAGGAGCTCTCTGATTATGTAGCCCAGGCAGGTATGACCCTGACCTTGAGCAGTATCCTACCTTCACCAAGAATGATGCCACAATACAGAGATAAGATGATCAGCTTTAACAATTGGCTTAAACTCTGGTGTCATTCAAAGGGGATCCAATGTCTGTCTGCCTGGGATGACATGCTGGACAAGCCACGCTGCTTCGCAAGGGACGGCTTGCACCGGTCACCCCTGGGATTCCGGATATTGGCAAAGGCTCTTGCCACCCCCATAGTGCCTTTTTTAGGCAAGGCTCAAATTCTAAACCTACCACCCTAGAACACAAAAAAGGAAAAAAACTAAGGGTAATGCTGCTCAATGCCAGAAGTCTAAATCTCAAAATGCACGCACTCGAGGCCCTTCTCAGTATGGAGAACATCGATGTCTGTGCAGTGACAGAAACCTGGTTCCAGCACTATCAGGTTTTACCTCTTATCATGCGTTCCGGCCCCAAAATCCGGACAATACCAAGAAAGGAGGGGGGGTATCCATATTCATCAAGGACACCCACACCTCAAGAATGGTGGCAACGCACGATGCATCGGAGACCATCCAGGTGCAATTAACCATAGGCAAGACTGCTCTGCAAATTGTAGCATGTTACAGGCCACCCTCACAAACTCAGGAACCTCACATGGCCTTCCTGAAAACACTAGAGGGGATAAATGTATCACCAAACACCATCATACTAGGTGACTTCAATTACCCTAATATAGACTGGGAACACTACTCAAGCCCAAACACCCTAGCCCAAAAGTTCCTGGAATTCATAAACTCAAATGCCATGGAACAACTAGTCACCATCCCCACAAGAGGAGAAAACATACTTGATCTCATCATCACGAACATGGGAGCACAATGTTCAACACCGAAGTATACCCCTCACTGGTGAGATCAGATCACAAACTAATCTCGCTGGAGGTCCTCATCCCACCCCACCTGAAATAAAAAGACCACAGTAAAGAACTTCTCGAAGCCGACTTCACACTTCTAAAGACTAGTGTGGTCTCCTTTAAGGCCCCCGAGCCGGCAGAAAACAGTACTCAAGCCGCTGAATCACTTACAAATGCCTTCTACCAGCACCTGCAGGACTGCATGGATAAGGCAATCTCAAGCAAAACAAAGACTCTTTGTACCAAAGGCAAGCGTCCAGTCTGGTGGACCCCAGCCATAAACAAACTCTACAACAAAGGAGGAAGCTACTACAAGATAGAGCAAAATCCTTAAAAGGTAAGACACCCTTGATCACTATAAGTAAAAAACTAAGAGCTCTCATAAAATCATCCAAAGCAAATTTTGAGAGAAAAATAGCTAAAGACTCAAAGGCCTTCTTTAGCTATGTTAGAAACCTGGGAGGAAACTCCCAGATATGCTCAGAACTAGTTCAAAATGATGTGAAGATTACTGATCCTACAGACATTGCCAACATACTGGCTGACAGGTTCAGTGCAAACTTCTCCCCTCCCCCAAAAGGAGAGATATCTATACCAAGCGATTGCAGCCCCCAAACATCTCCAATGCCCAAGTGAGAACTGCTCTCTCCAAAGCAAAAACACAGCATCCATGGGACCTGATGGTGTCCCCGGCTGTGTGCTCCACGAACTCAACGAGGAATTAAACCCACAGCTAGGACAGCTGTTTAATCATAGTCTTACCTCTGGATACGCACCCAGGAAGTGGCGCACTGCAACTGTGGTCCCACTTCACAAAGGCGGTGCCTCCACCGACCCTGGAAATTACCGCCCATTAGCTTGACAAGCCTTATCTGCAAAGCCATGGAGAGGATCATAATGGACCTCATAAATAAAGACATAGGGAATTTGCAGACTTTGGATCCATCCCAGTTTGGCTTTGTCAAAGGCAGATCATGCCTTCTAAACTTGGTTGACTTTTTGAAACAGTCACCAAAGCCATTGATGAGGAAAGGCAGTCCATACAGCCTACCTCGATCTGGCGAAGGCCTTCGATACAATACCCCACTCGGGTATCATTGAAAAACTCATCAGCTTAAATGTTAACCCATACATCACAAGATGGGTTGCAAACTGGCTGAGTGACAGAACCCACAGGGTCAGAGTTGCTGGCGCCATGTCAGACTCAAAGCCTGTCACAAGTGGTGTACCACAGGGCTCAGTCCTGGGCCCACTCTTGTTTGGCATCTACTTTTCCAAGTACAATCAAACACAGGAGGGTTATGGCTGACAAAGTTTGCAGATGACTGCAAACTGGGCGCCATAGTAGAAAACACATCTGACACAGATATCCTTCAGAAGGGTCTCACAGAAACGGATAACTGGTGCCAGAGCCATGGCCTAAAGTTAAATGCCAAAAAATGCATAGTCATACCCTTCGGGAAAAACAGGGTTACCCCTAGCTACCAAATAGGTGGCAATCCACTGAGCACAGAAGAAGTTATCAGGGACCTGGGGACCCAGGTTGATAGTAGTCTGTCATTCGACACCCATGTAGCTAAAGTAGTTAGGAAGACCTTCTACATTTCCCACCTTATCATGAAGGGATTCTCATCTAGATCAAGGGAGGTCATAGTCTTCCTATACTCATCACTCATCAGACCAATGATTGAGTACAATGCCCCATTCGGAATGTATCTGACCCGACACTTGCAGCAGCTGGAGAGGCCACAAAGTTCCTCACCAAAAGGATAAAGGGTCTCAAACATCTGTCCTATGCTGCCCGACTGAAAGAACTCCAGCTCTATTCAGCCGCACCGCTTGCTCAGAGGTGACCTTTGCCTAACATACAAGGCCATGTCAAACCCAGATTTGATGAATATGCTTCACCTCAAAAAATCTAGATCCGTCAGAGCCACAAGGGCGGGAGACTTAAACCTCGACACGGCTATTAATAGGACGTGCTGGAGGGATAGATTCATCACCCAAAGACTCCCTATGCTGTGGAATAAAATCCCGGTATATGTGAGGCAGAGCACCTCGCTGGCCTTGTTCAAGAGAAATCTTGACCAATGGATGGGAGATCGCAGATATACCCCAGGGATTACCTCAGTGTCACTGCTCAACAGAGGCACAGCAAAATAATGGGTATAGTTCCCCATACTAAAGGGGTGGCATAAGCCACAAAACTATGGGCTAGGCTTGTAAATGCCCTCGGGCAGATAGCCTAGTATGAACCTATGAACCTATGAACCTATCATGGCCAGGGTAGATGAAGTGTAAACCTTCTTCCCAAATCTGTCAAGGGCCCTGTTGCCCTGTAGGTAGGGTTTTTTTTTTTGAAGTACTGGCCCTAACTCCTTTGGGGCATGGGATGACAACCTCTGGGTTAGCAGAGGGTTTAAAAAGAAATGTCACGCAGACTGGAATCCCCAAATAAAATCCAAAGCTTTATTTCACATACAACAGTGAGTGCTTTTGTTTGGTAGATATCACCAAACTTCTTCAGACAAAGTAACAGAGCAAATGCAGTTATATATATATATATATATATATATATATACTGAGCACACCCTACCTAACAATTAACACCAATTAATATTAAACACTAAAAATCACAACAATCATAAAAACTATATACATTAATAAATATTCAACTGCTAAGTAGTACATACATAAATAATTATTTTTTAGAAAAAATTCTAAATCCCAACATATCTAACTCATCTGTCAAATACTCTTAACTTTAATTTACTGGAAATAGACACCACATCATTTAAGCCTGGTGGCAAGTAAGCATTGAGAAATACTTGCCACCAGGTTTCTTTCTCCTCAAGAAACAATTTCGAGGGTCCCCCTCTATCCCCACCATTTTACCTGCTGTAACACCACAAATTTAAGAGTGATCAGGGAAAATTGGCATGTCTAAATAAGGTATTTTTTTCATCACAATGATGTATATCATACCCATGTTCGTAAATCCGCTGTGCCAATTTACGTTGTGTTTTGCCTATATAAAAGGCAGAACACTTGGTACACACAGCGGCATACACTACTGCATGGGTATAAAAACTAAATTTTCCTTTCATATTAATCCTTGTATCATTTATGATGCGACTTGATGTTGATAGTATATACTTGCATTGGTGGCGCATACCCTGGAAATTGTTTCTCCAGGAGAAAGAAATCCGGTGGCAAGTATTTCTCAATGCTCACTTGCCACCAGGCTTAAATGATGTGGTGTCTATTTCAAGTAAATTAAAGTTAAGAGTATTTGACAGATGAGTTTTTTTAGTTATTGGTATCAGGTGTGTTTATCCCATTTATTATAGATAGTATGGATTCTTTTATTTTGGATGAATGTATATTCATTTTATATTTACAGCTGTTGCATTAGATATGTTGGGATTTAGAATGTTTTCTAAAAATAATTATGTATGTACTACTTAACAGTTGGATATTTATTAATGTATATAGTTTTTATGATTGTTGTGATTTTTAGTGTTTAATATTAATTGATGTTGATTGTTAGGTAGGGTGTGCTCAGTATATATATGACTGCATTTGCTCTGTTAGTCTGAAGAAGTTTGGTGATATCTACCAAACAAAAGCGCTCACTGTTGTATGTGAAATAAAGCTTTGGATTTTATTTGTGGATTCCAGTCTGCGTGGAATTTCTTTTTACTTGTTGGTCATTTTGTTTGTTAGCAGACGGGTTCTTAAAAAGGAATTTATGTGAGTCCAGTACTCTGTAAAACCTGTCTGGTTTGCGAAGGGCTGGGGGAAGGGAGTCTGGATTGAGAGATGATTCCATAAAGACATCTTCTACCACTTTCAAAACTGGAGGGATAGCCAAGGGTTTATGTTGAGGGACATCAAGGAACTCCCTGACCCTCTTTTTTGTTTGGGGGACTCCTGTGCCTGCCACTGGAAAAACTCTCTCATGGCATGTAGTGTCTCCCCAAAGGTAATGTCCTCAGGGGGTGAAGCAGAAGGCAACACCTCTTCTGAGTCAGAATTCTCAAAGGAGGTAAAGAAAGATTTTTCTTAGAGACTTCCTGATCAGTCTTCATCTGAATCAGGGGGTTCTGAAAAGGCCTTAGGTGTAGGGTCTCTCTTTTTCCTGGGGAAGATTCAGGGGGAGGTTGCCTGCCTCTGACCAAAGAAATAAGGTCCTCAGCCAACTTGACCAAATCCTGCTGGCAATCTGTGGGATGGGAGCTGGTAGGTGTAGGCACAGAAACTAAGGTCAAAATCTTTTTAGATGTAGCTTTTGCCTTGGGCTTATGCAAGTCCGCTGCTCTGACGCCATTCTCCTTGAAAGAAATACCCAATGTTGGTAGATGTCCCGAAGGGGCGTCATCAGTTGAGAATCATTCGCCGGAAGCAAAGGTCTGCTTAGCAACTCCAGACCCAACCGACAAACTGAATGTCAAGACCTAAGTTGAAGTTGAGGGACCCAACAGCATGTCAGACTCCAAAAGGCCTGTGCCACTACCTCGTTCACAGAAGAGGGCTGCAAAGATGCCTCTCCTTACTCTGTGATAATGAGCCTTGGGGGATTGGCGGATGGAGAAAGGTTGTCATCGGAGGCCCTAAGTTTGGGTCTTTTTTCACTTAGGGAGCTTAACCTCAGGACGACCGATGGACACCATAATGCGATGGTAAGCAGATTGCTGACTAAGGTGCTTAGATGAGATTTCGGCTCTACAACTTTTAGTCCTAGCATTAAAAAGGGTGGTAGTTTGGGATGCCATGATTTCAGCCTAAACAAGCAACACACAAAGTATGAAAGTGTCTGTGTGGATTTGTTTACCACATTGGAGACAGTTGTTAACTTTATCTGACATGAGTAGCAAGTAAGAAAAAGAGTTCCCCAATGGGGTAATTAGCTTTAGAAGAATTTCTAATGTCATGGCATCAGCTGGCTCCCCTTTATACCCAACCTTCCTGACATCAGGGTAGGGCATCTGCCAACTCAAGGAAGAGGGAGTTTTTCTACTCTGGTAGTCAGGCCAACCAAGGGCTTCTGTAGCAGGAAATCCCATAATTCAGGACTGCAACAGTGAAGCATGAAGAACATCATGATTTGCAGAAGAATTCTGTGTTAAACTTTCAGGGAATCATAAGTAATACCATGACCAAAATCAGAGATCTGTAGCAGATCATTGCTTTAATTCAGTAACCAAATGGTGACAAAGTATGCAAGAAACATTGTTATTACAGTATATAGATATAAAAGTTACAATTTTTCCAACCAACAGGCACAAGATTAATGTGCCAAGGGGCATACTGCTAAATGGAGTTGTATGGAAAGATCTACTACAGAAAACAAACTGATACTTGCTTCAACTAAATTCTGAGTTACTGTAAAATGATTCAACATTATACCAGTCACAGAAGCATGTGCTCACCAAGACAGCAGTAAACAGTAGAATGTCACAACAAACCATAAGCATTTCACAAATCAGCAGCTGAAGGGAAAGAGACAATTCCTTTGAGTTTTATTATTCCTTTGAATAATTTGCTATTACATTACAGTAATAGCTATGCACCCCACTATGAGCAAAACCATAGCAAATTTCGCCAGATCAAGAGCATCATGAGCTTAGAGACTTCTAACTACCTGAGGGAGGGGGTTGATAAAGATCTTTCAAGATAGCAGGTTATTAATGACCAAGTATGTGGCATGTGATTTCCTGAAGAAATATGCTTCCAGAAATATGACTACCATACAGTCCCACTAACAAAATCAACAGGTGTATGTGAAGGACATAAAATTGTTTTAACTATCATCAACTAAAAAATACTGTGCTGAAAGTTCAGATAAGAGATGAATCAGAAAAAATGCCTATTATGCTTCAACAGTAAGCTAGACTTGTACATTCCCTTTAAAAAATATATCTGTCACAGCACAGCAGATAAACAATGTACATTGGGGCCATTTACCTACATAAAGATTTGAAAAGAAACTTTAAGCTTCCTTAAGTCCACAACATTTGCCACATCCTGCATGTGCATTTTGCCAAATAAACATTCAAGATACTTTCATAACTTCCCCTTTATCCATAATCTCTCCCCTTCAACTCCAGTTTCTTCATTACAATTAAATAATTTTGTTAGGTTATGGAAGACCTCACTTTACTCTACACAGGTTTCTAGGCCACCTGCTTTTGACATCTAAGTTTAGTATTTATTGCCAGGTTTTGTTCTGTGAATCACTGTGACAAATTATTCATGCCAGTCACAGAGGGTGTTTAAGGTAAGAGCACCATAATCTTCATTTTATTTGTTTGCAGAAGGCCTGAAAATCCAGCCAGCTTCCAGAACAAAGCACCCACCTCCCTCCAAGTTTAGCGGACATCCACCCCTCAGGAACACCCTGATGTTCACTGCATAAAACTAATATCTGCCTTCACCATTTCAGGTCTTTATCACACTACAGTTTATAACATGTGCACTACCACTGCATCCACAGTTAAACATTTGGCCTAGACTGGAGCTTGGTACAGGAAAGTACTGAACAGGAGATTTTTGTGCACACATTAATTTTGGTAACTTTGAATTGTTTAGCTTAGTCAAATGTCCTGCAATATTTCTGGGTTTTTGTCTACCCCAAGAAAAGCATATCAAGTGGAAGACATATCCTACGCAAAGGGTTCTTTGCTTGTGTATTTTGTCTAAATGCAGAACACTAAGGAAGGCTGCAGGATTAACAAAGGACTCACAGTAAGACTGCTTAAAAATAGCTAGTATTCCTGGTAAAAAGATGAAGACAGAAGCCCTGAAGTTTGCAACCATTCTGTCACTTTGCTTTACAGTTTGTCCTAGGTCTCAGACATCTCCCATTTAATAAGGGCATCAAGGAGAAAGCAGATATGGATTGTGTGTTGTCTTATGACTTCACTATCTGGCATGTGCTCCTGGCTTAAAAACATCATCCCCAGTTTGGCACCTTTGTAACCATATGGGACTATACAGCTCAAGCTTCAGAAGGCCCTGACAAAGCCCCTTTGAGTCACCATGTCAAGGGATACAAGCATGTCCCAGAGAACTGAGGAACATGATGTAACCTAAAGAAATCAACGGCAAACATCCATAGCCAAACACTGTTTTGGGGAGTTCGGCAAAACAGTACTGTCCACCCATCAGTTTGTGCTGTAAAAAGTTAATTTTACTGTAATTTTTTTTTCCTCGTAGGGCAAGCCACTGAGCATACAAACCTCCGTTTAGAAGATGAAGTGTAACCAGGAGCATAACCTAGTTAAATGATTTCATGCACAGATGCAAATGCTGGGCAAGATAATCAAATCCTAGATTACCTGGAGAAAATCATTAACAGGTTATAGCCGTAATCCTCTATGGTTATCACTATGCAGTTACGTAACCTTTCTTGCTGCTGAACACTTTCAAAAATGGGTAGAGACAAGCAAAATCTCTGTTTATACTCCATGTAATATGGGTGACATTGCCAGGAGAGTCTACACTGTGGGTTTCACTGTAAATAAAATGGGATCCTCAGTTTGACTTTGCTCTGCTTGTTTGCTAATGTGTGGCACTGGCATCAAAAACATTACAGAAGTCTCCACTGGCAAAAGTATTTTTACACAATATGCAAACACAAGTTTGTACACAAGTACGTGCTGCATATACTAAACAAAGTATGCCCAAGTGTTTTTTTGTAAAAGATAGCCATATGCTCTACTGAAAAAGTACAGTTGTGCAAGTTGCTCTTACCATAACAGTAGGTGTTCTAATTATTCATTGCTGCAGTAGCCTTAGGCTATATGGGTTGTATCCTGCCCATGTTGCAGCAACCTGACACCTTCACAAAGCTCTGGCTCCCTCCCACACCTACACTAACTGATAAATGGCCTGCTCCTTGGTGGGAAGAATGGAAACAACTTCAGCACTTTCTTGCCACAGAGAGGAAGCAGCTCTGAGGCTTTAAAGGAGCAGTAATCTGCTTCAGGCTTCATTTCTGGCAGACTTTCCCCATAGGAGAACTCTTTCACATGGAAACTGCTTTAAGAAAACATTTATACATTTTATTTTCTGACAAATTATTTCCCTTTAAGAAACCCACTATATTTTTACAATATTTTTAGAACAGGGCTTATGTTTAAGCATATGGGGTATAATTAATTTTGTAGTAGAAATGTAATGCTTTTGAGAACTTTTGCCTGGACAACTTTTAAGGACTGGGGAAAATTTTTAGAAGGCAGGAAAGGTGTTTTATGTTGAATGCCTGTGTACAGTTACTGACAACTTGCCTTCAATTATTTCTGTCAGTGCACTTCAGGAAAGAACAGAGTTCTGTCAAGGATTTGTGTATACTACTTATGAACACTTGTCTAACAATTTACCTTTGAACACACTCTCTCCAACAAGGCTTACTAGCAATCAGGCTTCTTCCTCTGCTACAGCATGGATACTTTGTACAGTTCTGCTGGCTCTTCTCCAGACATGTCCAAAGAACACAATCCATATAGCCAAAGGCTACTGCAGCAGTGAGAATAATTAACATGTCAGTACTGCCAGATAAATAACTAGTGTGTTTGGAAATGTAAAGTACACTGCAAAACAGTAGGGAGAAAAGCATTACAGAAGCCCTTTTGGAATGTTGTGGGAATTGGTGTATGTTTGTTCAGATGGGTTAATGCTACAAGTAGTCAATTGCCGACAATGACTCAACTAAACCTAAAAAAAGTTATGTACTCACCATAATATTCCATCTGTGTTGTCCATTTTCATTCTTCTTCAATATATGGGTTCGGATCCAATCTGAAGGATCTGACTTGGCCCCTGTTTTACAGCTCATGGATATTACGGGTCTATATCATATTCTCGAAAGCCAACAATGTCAAATCTGACATTGTCGACATGAGAATATTGAACACTCAGAATCTTGAGCGTGTAAATGGAAATCTCTGTAAGGGGAGATTTCGGTTTACTGCAATGTAGTGTGGTCTTGGAGCTTGTATATTTAAGTAGCAGGGGGTGTGGGGGGTACAGGGAGGCTTGTCCCCCTGCTTAAACCCATTAGGGTACTTTTTTCTTTTTTGTCTTTTTATAAGGTTGATGTTTGAAGACGTTGACCATATGTTGTTCGATGCTTTCAAACATCAATCTTATAATATACAGACCCGATATTACAAGCTCTTGAGTTTCCTCCCTTATCCACATTGTCATAGTCCCCCTCATTTTCCAGATCTTGTTTGCAGCTTATTGTATGATGTAATTAAATTTTAGCCCTAATACAGAAAGTCACTATATGGAGCTCAAATAGAAGGAATTTTGGTTCCTATAATACTCTCCCACTCTTCCAGAAATCATCAAAAGAAACAGGGCAGAGGTCCAGAGGAATGGGAGTTGAGGAAGAATGAAAATGGACAACGGAGATGGAACATTATGTTGAGTACATAAATTATTTTATGCAATGTCATAAATTTTCATTCCTTCCTCAACATATGGGACAGAGTGTCCAGCTACTTGAATCCTGGGTGGACTCTAAGGAAGGATATCCCTGAGTACTGTTTTTTTTTTTTTTTTTTTTTTTTTTAATAAAAATATCTTTATTAAATTATCATGTATGACATAGGCAATCTTACATTTATATAAATGAAAATAAACCATAGCAAAACAATTTCAGTTACCAACATTATACAGTTACAGACCGTGTCAACACAAATGTAGCTGCAAACATTATACATCAACTTTTAATATATCCAGTCATTGTCAGTCAACCATTACATAACTCATTCATATCATGCCTTCTTTTAAACTTCATTCCTCCTCTGCATGTATTGATCCCACATTTCCCATTTTTCCTATGTAATTTACTCCCTACTGTTTTCTAAAGATACCAGTTCCATTTTATTCTCTCTGTTACTATCTTTGTTACTGCTAGTAAAGTTGGTTTAGATTTTGAGTTCCATTTTCTAGTAATTGCTTTTTTGGCAGCCACCACAATTAGCCTCAGCAAGGTCTTACTATGGCTAGGCAATTGTGATTCTGTATCATAGCTCAAAAAATGAATTTCCTTATTTACACCAATTTGCTCAGCCAGTATCTCTGACAGAGTAGTCTTTAGGGAATCTTTAAAGTCATCCAACTCATTACACTCCCAGAAAATATGTTGCAAGTTACCTCTTTCCTTCCCAATCATACCTCCAACATTTGCTGTCTACCTGAGGAAAAATTCTTTGGAGCCTGCTTTGGGTATAAAAATACATATGTAAACATTTCCAGGCAAAAATCCTAACTCTTCTAGATTTTTCTGCATATTTGGGAGACATACATATATCCCTGCATTGTTTCTTTGTGAATTCCTTATCTAATCTCTCTTCCCAATCCTTCCTAACCTCTGCTGATTGATTCTTATAGTTATTATGCAATATTTTATATGCTGTACTAATTATTCCTTTCTTAAATACAACTTCTGTTCTAGATTCTACCTACCAATGCTGGTTTTTCATTTAGAAGTCCCCTATTTCTTTCTTTTTGCCAATACTCTGATATCAATCCTTGATCTGGAAGGTAATCTCTAACCTGCAGTCCAAAAATCTATTACCTTTCCCTCTCCAATTATTTGCTTCCAAAATCCTTGGTTCCTTTGCTAGTTTTCTCCAATATATTCCCACCCCTCTTGCCTATTGTCTGTATCCTTAACTGTAGTCATCCCTATCAGCAAAATCTCTTTTCTCCATTCCCATATTGGCTTAGTTTTTAGAATACATTCTGTTACTTTATGAATATAATATTCTATATGATTACCTTTGTTCTCCTTAAAGGTCTGCATCCAAAATCCCAGTCTCTCCCTGTTATTTCAGCCCCCCCCCATTTAATGATCCTCCCTTTCCACTTTGAATTATAGTATTCTGCTTGTGCTATGTATAGGAGGCCTTAACTGTGTTGCTTTGAAATACCCCATCAGCTCGGCTAATCCCAATCCACCCTGTTCTATTGGAAGAAAAAGCTTATCCCACTTAACTCTTGCCATCTTCCCCTCCCAGATAAAATCTTTCAGCTCTTTATTAATTGCTATCCACACTTCTCCTCTGGTTGATAAAAATATGCCTGACCTGTGTATAACACTAAAGGGACTAAAACATTTTAACTGCTTTTATCTTACTACTGACAGCCATATAAGAGAGCTTCCATTTTCTCAGTTTTTATATTATTTTTTTATTCTCTTCCCACATATCCTTAGCTGCCACACAGATATTTTTAATCCATACTCCTAAACACTTAATTTTATCATGTCCCCATAAGTATGGCTGTTGCGGAACCAATTTGTATATGGGCACATAATTCACTGCTATTGCTTTTATTTTAGCTTCATTAATTTTGTATCCCAAAAAGGTTTGAAATTGTTTCAATATGTTCCATATCACTGTAATGTCCCTTTCTGGTTTTGTCAGGTATAAAATAATGTAATCTGCAAATAGAGACAGCTTTGCTTGACTACTATACCAATTATATCCTTGAGTTTCTGAGTCCCTCATTTTCTTTGCCAGTGGTTCTAAAAATAATGCAAATAACAAAGGGGAGAGAGGACATCACTGCCTGGTTCCTCTGCTCAAGCAGAGATTATTAGAGAGGACCCCACCCACTTTAATTTTCACCTCTGATCCCTCATATATCCTCCTAATCAGCCTTATAATTTTATCAAGGAATGCAAATGCTCCCATTGCTCTGCTCATGAAGTCCCAGCTTACTCTGTCAATTTTTCCTGCATCAAGACCCATCAATAACATTGATATTTTCTTACATTCTTCTTCCTCTGGATCATCACTGATTTATTAATGTTTTGAAATGTTTGCCTCCCCTCCAAAAAAAACCATTGATCCATATCTATCAATTTTGGCATCACTTTTGTCATTCTTTTAACCATCATAGACATAAATACTTTACAGTCATGATTTAGTATTGAAATGTATGAAGCTGGATCTGATGGACCTTTAGGTAGTACAGCTACTACTGCTTTCTTCCAGGATGTTGGTACTTCTCCTCTTAAAATACTGTTAAACAAAACCTTCCAGATCTTTATCAGTTTTTTCACTTCTAGCTTCAAACTTCCACATGAATACCATCTATTCCTGGGGACTTTCCTGTAGATTGGTTATACATAACCATTTTATCTCATCTCTTCCTATCCTAACTATTAGTAACTGAGTCTCCTCTACCTCTAACCTTGGCATATTTAATTCTTCCATAAACATGTCCATTTGCATATTTTCTTGATTTCCATATTTTCTGCTTTATGCAGACTTTCATAGAATTTCCAAACTATTTTTAATACTTCTACAGGATCCCTACGTTTGGTGACAGCCCTTTCTACTTTCTGTTGCCTGAGTCGTTGTGCTAAAAGTTTTTGTGCTCTAGAGTTATTATAAAAAAAAATGTACTTTACAGCAATCTTTCTAAACTCATGCATATTATCAAGGTAATTCCTTATTTTCTCTTTAGCATTCTGCAGTTGCTCCTCGTCTTGTTCTGAGATCCCCCTATATTGCAATACTTTAACATTTGTCAGTCCCTAAATAATTCGTGTTACTTCTTAACCATATCTCCCGTTCTTTTACTTCAACCCTATTTTTAAATTCCACTTTAATTTTATCCCACTCCCTAGCTATTTTTTCAGAAGAAATTTCTATCTTTTGCCATCGCTCCTAAATAATTTCCACTACCTATTCCTTAAATTCCTCTTTTTTTCAACAGATAGGTGGGAAAGTGCCAGTGCCTCATTTTTATTTCATTACCCTGTTTTTATTTTAGTTATTATTGGCACATGATCTGCAATAGTTATTGGGTGTGTATCAAGACCTTCAATTAAATGCACATGTTCCTATGAAATGTAAATTCTATTTTAGCCTAGCCCAGTTTTTGTATCTTGGGGAATAATACATACATTCACTCCAAACTCCTAGTACTGAATTCACATCTTCCATGCCAAATATTTTCATAAATTTCTTTAAAAATCTACCTTCTTTTGTTATATTTTCCTTTCTGGATCCCCCAGACACATCTTCACTGTTGTAAATCAAATTCCAGTCCACACCTATAAGTAATATTCCTTGTTGAAAGTTGATTATTTCTCCCACAATTTACTTAAGTTCTATTATAGCAGTTTTCGGTGCAATATAAATCCATGCCAGTGTAATCCTCCTCCCTTGCCAGTAGCCCCTTATTACTATCAGTCTTCCATTATTGTCTTTTTTATATCCTCTTCTATTATTATTGAAGCTTCTCTTGCAATTAATATAAGTACGCCTCTCTTCCTTTGCCCCTGGTATTCTGCTGGATAACCATCCTGAAAACCTTTCTGTAGCATAGCTATTTGCACTCTACATTTTTTAAATATAATTCACTACTCTTTCTTTTTTGCATTTATCTGTGAGACCATTAATGTTTAAGGACAATATAAAAAGAGTCATATTATTGAGGGATTATTATTCCCATCTTTTATGTATAATAGCTTTTTTTGTTAAATGTCTAGTTCCAGTTTTTGTGTTACATGCATGTACCACTGGCAGGTTAATCTTTTATAGAACCATTTCTTGTCTTCTGTATTTGCGCTTATGTCACGTCTTGCAGAACTTTTTGTTTTATTGAAAACCCTCAAACAAAAACACACACACACACACACACACAAAATACCCCATAAAACCTATAAACTTAATAATAACAAAAACAATGTACATAATAAGAACAAAAGTTCTAAACTGATAGCCACATCCACAGGCTTTAGACAACAACAAAAAAGTCATTCCTGAGTATTGTTGAGCCAAAGGCTGCTCTTTCCCTTGAGACGAGAGCCAATTTGTAATGACTAATAAAGGTATGAGGATTAGCCCAAGTTGCAGACAAACAAATATCATCCATGGAAGACCTGGATAAAAAAGCTGATGAAGTCACCATGGACCTGGCTGAATGGGCTATTAACAGCTTTCACAAGTCCAGACCAAACTGTTTATAGACAAAAGAAATGCAAACTGTCACCCACTCTGATAAGGTTAATTTTGAAACTGGATGACCCAATCTGGTTTCTGAAAAGGATACAAATAATTGATATGATTCCCTAAACTTCTCCGATCTGTGTAGACAGAAGCATAATTGTCTGTGAACATTTAATAAATGCAAAATGTATTCATCTCTGTTTGAAAAATTTGGGAAGAATACAGGACAGTTTATAGTTTGATTAATGTTGGATCCTGACACCAACTTAGGAAGAAAGGAAGGGTTCATTCTTAAGAACATCCTATCCATATGAAAAATTAAATAGGGAGGCTTAGAAGATAAAGTCTGAAGTTCTGAAACTCTTCCAGCTGATGTTATGGCTATCAGAAATATAGTTTTCCAAGTCAAATATATCAATTCACATTTTGGAGCCGGTTCAAATGGTCCCAGAGTTAGGGCCTGTAATATTAAATTCAGATCCCACGGTGGAGTAGGGTCCTTTGAGTAGAAAGGTTCCTTTTATACATACCTTAAAAGGACATGAAGAAGCCAGGGTAGAATTATCAATTCCAATACAGAAACTGGAAATGGCTGCTAACTGAACCTTAACCATAGAAGGACTAGCCCCTTCACTAAAAATAGAAGTCGGGAATTCAAAAGGTTTAGGTACTGGAGCTAAAAAAGGATCAATGTCTTGCTGCTGTGCCCAAAAGACAAACCTTTTCCATTGCTCTTGTAAAGATTTCTAGTGGAATGTTTGTGGGATGACGAAAGAATGTGGCGGGCCGGGGAAGAGAGCTTGGGTTGTCTGGCTATCAACAGAATTGGAGACACCATGCGGTCAGTTTTAGGCCCAGGTTATCCAAGTGAGTAATGTTTGTTGGGTGAGACAGGAGGACTGGAATTGGATCCAGAATCCAAGCCTGGTAAACTACATGAGGCCAAAGGAAGGGAAAACAAATCTGTTGAGGCCAATAAGGGGCAATGAAGATGACTTTGCTCTTCAATCAGGATGCTATCTAGGAATGTGGAGATTAATGAAGTGGGGGGACAAGCATAGAGGAGACCTGGGGGCTAACCATGAAGGAGAACTTCTCCTGGTGACTCCCCTGGTGGAGGGATTAGGGCAAAGAACCTGCTCCACTTGTTGTTCAGGGGAGATTCAAACAGGTCACAGCATGGTTGGCCTCATTGGCAGAATATCATTTCAGCAATATATTTGTTGAGACCAATCATGAGCTAGAAATTTGGACCTGCTCAACTTGTCTGCTATCACGTTAGATTTCCCGGTATGTGCATTGCTATCAGAAATTGATTTGAAGAGATCGCCCATTGCCATACTCTCATAGCTTCTCAACATAAGGAGTAAGATCTGGTTCCTTGTTTGTTGATGTACCATACTACAGACCTATTGTTCATTTGAATCTCAATAATTCCAGACGGAAGAGCGTCTTAGAATGCCTATAATGCTAGAAGGAGTGCCTTCATCTCCAGAGCACTGATATGCATTTTGTCCTCCTTGGGGGACTGCATGCCTTGAACAGTCTTCCCCAAGAAATGCCCCCCCCCGATCTGGGAAGTGTCCATGGTCACTTTGTCCTTGGCCTGAGGGAGGATGAATGAATGACCTAGCAAATTTTGATCTGAGTTAATCCACCACCTAAGGTATTTCTTGCAGGTCTGAGTTATGCTGATCTTGGTTGACATACATTGATGAAGAATGGACCACTGGGTCACTAATGCCCACTGAAGAATTCTCTTATGGAATCTTGTTAGTAGAACTAAAACTAAGCTGCGGACATGGACCCCAACCCTCGGGTCTGTAAAATCATTCTGCTCACATGAATGAGTTTTGAAGAATTTTGTTGACTTGAAAATGAATAGTTTGAACTCTTGACAAGGGGAGAGAAGCTGTCACTGACGTTGTGATTAAGGCCCCTATGAACTCTATCATCTGGGACAGTTGAATATGAGATTTGCTGTGACTGATTGTAATTACTTGACTGGAGCAAACCTGAGTACACAGTCCCAAGCTACTATCAATAGATGCTTGGTAGAAGCAGTAATGAGCCAGTTGTTTAGATATGGAAACACCTGGAATCCCTGCAGTCTCAAGTGAGCTGCTACTACTGCCATAGATTTGCTGAACACCCTGGGGGCTGTGGTGAGGCCAAAGGGCAGTAGTAACTGGCTCCCAGCTGGATGCGTAGACATCTCCTGTACCTTCTGTTCATTTATTTGTGATAGTAGGCATTCTGGAGATCTAGCGAGCACATCAAGTCATCCTTGGGCAGAAAAGGCAAGATGGACTGAACTGTGACCATCCGGAATTTGGTGCGCTAAACCGACAGGTTCAGAATGCTGAGATCCAAAATTAGTCTCCAGTCCCCTGTTTTCTTTGGCAATAAGAATCTTGAGTAAGTTACATATCCTTTCTGGTCTGAGGGGACCTCTTGGATGGCTCTTTTTTCCCCAACAGCTTTTGTATTTCCAGAGCTGCTGTTTTCCTCTGACTGGGTGGAACATCAGGAATTTTTTATAGTGACAGAGGCGGTAAGGAAAAAGGAATTATATAACCTCTGGAAATAATCCTCTATATCCAAGTGTCTTTTGTAATGTCCAGCCCAGGCTCTCTGGTGCAGGCATAAGTGACCCTCGACTGCCTCCAGAGGTGGGCAATCGGGCGTCCTTTCAGGAGCACCAACAGGGTCCGTCAGAGAAAGAATCTCTGGACCCCTGGTTCTGCAGGCCTCCTCTGCCATGTGGGCGACATCTACCATTTGAGTTCCCCCTTTGCCCCTGGAGGAACTCTCCACGTGGATCATGGAATGGACCCTGGAATTTCCTGAACCGCATTTTCCGACCACCTCATTGTTTCCTCCAAAAGGTTCTTTGAGGAGTCAAAAAATGTATGCTTACTGCAGACAGGGTCTTACCATTTTATTCGCACCCGGAGAGTGTGTCTTTATGGGCTGAATAACAAACTTCCATCAAAAGGAGCACTGACGAAGGATGACTTGAAGGACTTTGCAAAATCACACAGATGCATCCAGGCATGCCTCCTGATGGAAATGCCTGAACCTGCTGCTCTTAAGGCTCCTTCAGATGCACGTGAAATAAGCCTCATGGATGAGTTTGAAATAGATTGAAGGGTCACCAGCTATGAAGCAATAAAATACTCTGCTTCATAACTACTGGCCTTCAGAGAGATTTTGAAAGTTCCTTGATCAAATCCCTCTGTAATCTGGTGAAGCATGCCAAGTAATTCAGGGACCTGAGTGCAAAGGTCTGTGAGGCATACACACACTTCCCAAACCTGTCTAGCACCCTAGACTCCCTGTTAGTGGGATGAACAGAAGAACCCTATTCTGTGAGTTCTTTCTTGATGGCTGTCACTACAACCATAGAATCCACTGGCACTCCTTTGTTCCAAAATTCCCTTCCCTTTGGTGATGCTAGGATCCAAGCTGTTCTCTTTGGGGATCAGGTCAACAGAATCACCCACTAAGAGATCAAATCAATGAGCTTATCAGCAGGCGGAGTCACCCAGGAATTAGATGGACCAGTACCAAATGCCTCCTCTTGAGAAGGGTTATCGGTAGACCAACTACACCTTTGTTTAAGGATCTCTAAAATGTCTTTGAATGAAACATCATCAGGCGGTGATCTTGGGGACCCTTCCCCTTTATCAAAATTGGTATTCTCTTTGACTTCTGAGGGGAGTCCAGCTGCTTCTCTTGTACTTCTTTTTCCTTAGAGCTTCTTCAGTGAAATGTTCTGGAGAAGCATAAGAAATAATTATTCCCTGGCCTGTTGGGTAGCCTGGAAACTTTGGGCTGGCTGCTCCTGTGGAGTAGAATGTTGAGGCTCACAACACAAAGACATCCGAGATCCACAGGAAAGATCCAAGGAAGGGAGGAGCCATCTGATCTCTAGAAGAGAATACTCTCTCTATTACCTCAAAGGCAGAATGCACCAGAGAGTAGGATACCATTGGAGCCAAGAAGGCATGCTTCTGGACCAATGGCTCCCTCTGACCTGAAGACACTTTGCCCTGATAAAACTGTGGCAGAAGGAAACAGTAGAGTATTTGTGGAAAATGATTACTCACTGTACACCAGGCAGAAGAGAAGTACACTTATTCCACTAATCAGGGAATGTCGAGAAGCAGATGTGAGATTCAAGCTGCTGTACCCACCTATTTTCAGAATGCATTTTTTTGATGCAGAGCATGCTAAGGAGAAAATACAAAAGTTTGCTCAACAAAAAGTGAGTTATCAAATAGAAGGAGACTCTGCTTCTTGTTCTTCTGGTAATAAAGACCACAGAAAGACTGTGCCACTGAAACCTTTTCAATGTTTCAATGGAAAATGTTTGAGACAGAAAAAAAGCAAGAGAGTTGACTAGAACTGAGAGTATGTTGGAAATGAAACAGCAACTAGATTTGGGAGATTGAGATAAAGAATAAAACCAGTAACTCAAAAACTGACAAATAAATGTGAGATTAGAAAGCATTAGTTATATTTGTGAAACATGGACACAACAAGAAAACATGGGAATACTGGACTTTTTGACTTTGTTAAGCTTGTTGGGGACTATAAAGCATATGCCCTACTTCATGTCATTAATGTTTGGAAGAAAAGTTAGGAGAGGGGAAGAGGAGGGAGAGAGTTAACTTTAAGCAAAACAAAATTTTGTTAACAGTAGTACTTCTATAATGCATGATATAATCTGCACGCTATAATGTAAAGTTTTCGCAGTTATTTTCAAGTGTAATGGGGATACTAAAATAAACAGGTGCTCCTGTTTTTCCCTTTTTTTTCTCTTTTTCCTTGTTCAGTTTTAAGAATTGTAGGCACTGCAATGTTAAAAAGAAAGTTCTGGTCAAAAGAGCATGATGCAAGAACAATCAGTGTGCTTTTTCTCATTCTTGAATAGGGGAATGACTGGATTAAGGCCTTTGGCTTGATCTAACAAGATTTAACAGGAAAAAAAAAAAAACAAATAAAAAAGAACATTTAATATAAGCAGCTATCCCTAGCAATAAATGGTTGTAGAAGCAATTCTGTATCTGGTTCTCATGTCTCCATGGAGACAATCAGATAAAGAGCAATAAAAACAGAACACTTTTTTCATTAATGGCTAGGAGATAATGTTTTCTGAAAGCATTCAAGTATTTTCCCAATCTGGGACAGCAATAAAGATAAGACAAAAACAGACAACACTTAGTAGAACCACAGGGTCTACCACGTGTCTTAGCATGGATAATCTTTTCTTTTAGTTTAACCAAAGTCTGTGAGTGTGCCTGTTAGTTTGCAACAGTTGCTCCTACAAGGTGGGTAAAACTTCAATATTTTGAAGATGCACATACTTTTGTTAGTATTAAGTTAATTGGTTTTAGGGGTGTATAGGGGGTGTGTGTGTGTTTTTTTGTTTGAGAGATTTTAATAAAACAAAGTTTTGTATGATATGACATGGGCCCAAATGGATATGACAAGAAACTACATAAAAGATCAACCTGCCAAACAGTGCATGCGTACAACACAAAATCTGGAACTAGGTACTTAATTACTTATAAATGATGGGAATAACAACTTTTTAACAATGATGCTTTCTATATTATCTTTAAATGTTAGTGGTCTGATAGAGATATACAAAAAAGAAAGAGCAGTGAACTATATTAATAAATGTAGAGTATAAATACCTAGTTAAATAGTTATAGTTATAGGAGACACATTTGGAAAGAACTAAACATGTGAATTTGTTAAGCAACTGTTTTTTGATAACTCCAGAGCACAAAAACTTTGAGCACAACAACTCTGGCAGCATAAAGTAGAAAGGGCTGTTACCAAGCTTAGGGAACCTATAACAAGGAGGATATCAAGAGATCCTGTAGAGGTACTAGAAATATTTTGGAAATTTTATTAAAGTCTGTTTAAGGCAGAGAAATGTGGATTCCAAGAATATGTACAAATGGAAATGTTTATGAAGAATTAAACATGCTAAGGTTAGAAGTAAATAAGGGTGAATTACTAACAGGATAAGAGGAGAACAGATAAAAATGGTGATGTATAATCAATCCACAGGAAAGTCCCCAGGAATAGGTGGTATTCCTGTGAAGTTTGGAAGATAGAAAGGAAAAAGCTGATAATCCTGGAAGAAAGTGGCAGTTGCTGTAATACCTAAAAGAGGGCAAAGACTCATCAGATCCAGCTTACAATTATGGGTTGGGAGGGTGGACTAATGGTTAAGGTGTTTGCCTTACAAACACAAGGTGCAGGGTTTGAATCTCACAAGGGATAACTGGCTAGGGTTAAAATGGCTCGCAAGGGCAGTTAGCTTAGTACTAACCTATGAACCAATCCTAAACTATGATTTTAAAGTGTATATGCCTATAATGCCTAAAAAAATGGCAAACTTGATACCAAAATGGATAGACATGGATCAATGTGGTTTTGTGGAGGGGAGGCAAACATTTGATAATATTAACAGAACAATACTGATCCAGAAGGAAGCAGAATATGAGGAAATACCACTGTTGTTGGTGTGTCGTGATGTAGAGAAAGCATTTTACAGAGTAAACAATGTGTTTATGAGTAGGGCAATGGAAGCATTTATATTCCTGATAAAATGATAAGGTTGATTAATAGGACATATTGGTGGATCTTGATGCAGAGAAAGCATTTCATGGAGTAAGCTGTGTATTTATGAGCAGGGTAATGGAAGCATTTACATTGCCTGATAAAATATTGAAGTTGATTAGCAGGGCATATGAGGGATCGGCAGAGAAAATTAAAGTGGGTGGGTTCCTCTCTGATAATTTCTGTTTGAGCACAGGAACCAGGCAGGGGTGTCCTCTTTTCCCTTTGTTATTTACATTATATTTAGAACCATTAGCAAAGAAAATAAGAGACTCAGAAATTTAAGGATATAACTGGTATGGTAGTCAAGAAAAGCTGGCTCTATTTGCAGATGATATTATTTTATAAATGATAAAACCAGAAAATGACATTACAGTGTTATGGACCATTTTAAAAGTTTCAAATTTTTCAGGATACAAAATTAATGTAGCTAAACAAAGGCAATAGCTATAAATTTTGTATCCACTCAAGAATTGGTTCAGCAATATCCATATTTATGGGACATCAAAAATGAAGTACTTGGGAGTATGGATTAAAAGGATTCTGCTGTGGAAGCTAAGGATATGTGGGAAGAGAATAAACAAAAGATAATACAAAAAGTGAGAAAGTGGAAGCTCTGTTCTATGGATACGGTTAAATGTTTCTAGTCCCTTTAATTTTATACACAGGTGAGCCACATTTTTATCAACCAGAGGAGAAGTTGTGGATAGCAATTAATAAAGAGCTGAAGGATTTTATCTGTGAAGGGAAGAAATCATCAACAATCAAGTGTGATAAGCTGATTCTTCTAATAGAACAAGGTGGTTTAGGATTACCTAATTTGAAGGGGTATTTCAGAGCTACACAGTTAAGGCACCTATGCATAGCAAATGCATAAACCTATAATTCAAAGTGGAAAGGAATGATGGTGAAATGGGGGAAGACGAAGAAACAAGGAGAGACTCCAATTTTGCATGCAGATCCTTAAGGAGAAGAACAATAACCTTACAGAATCCTATAATAATAAAGTATTCTAAGAACTAAGTGAACACAGGAATGGGGAAAGGAGATTCTGGCAATAGGGAGGACTGCAATTAGGCATACAGACAATAAGCAAGAGTGGGCTGGAATTTATTGGAGAAAACTGGCAGAACAACTAAGGTATTGGGTGCAAATAATTAGAAGGGGAACGGTAACAGAATGGGAAGAGGCTAAGAGTGTATTTGGACTGCAAGCTAGAGATTGCCCTCCCTTTCAAGGACTGATATCAGGGTATAGGGAAAGAGAAAAAGTACAGTTTTGTACCTGCCATAAATGTAGATGTTCGAGTGTTCACCCTGCTGCAGTCATCACACTTGGGTTATCCTGTCGTCAGGCGGTCCCGCAGTCGGCTGGATTTCCAAAGTCTTGGTCCGACGTCGGTTGCTGTTGCCTCATCCCTGACGTCAGTGTGCCAGGGGTACATATACTGCAACCAACACCATTTTCTTCAGTTTTTCTTGCCCCAGATGTCAGGTGCCCCCAAAAAGGTGATCAAAATTAGTACCAAATGGTGTGAACACTGCACAAACACAAAATCCCTTCAGCTATAAGCAAATACATCAGTAAGGCATAGCAGAGATTTATCCAGAAGATCAGAGGGGTTGGAGGGAGGGTAATCTGGACTGCAGCAGGGTGAACACTCGAACATCTACATTTATGGTAAGTACAAAACTGTACTATGTTCATCGTGTTACCCTGCTGCAGTCATTACACTTGGGTTGAGTCCCAAAGCTAAGGAAGGGTGGAAGTATCATAGAGGGTTAGTGGAGGCTGGTAGCTGTTGCCCTGGTAGAGTGGGATCTAATGGTAGGAGGAACTGGTTTCCCATGATGGGTATAACAGAACCGTATGCAATGGCCTATCCATTTAGAAATGGTTTGTTTGGATATAGCCCTCCCTAGAGAAGTTGTAGCATAGGATACAAAGAGCTGGTCAGTTTTTCTGAAAGCCTTAGTTTTGTCCAAGTAGTAACGAAGCTGCCTGTGAATGTCCAA
The DNA here is from genome assembly GCF_019279795.1 of Protopterus annectens. Taxonomy (NCBI): domain Eukaryota; kingdom Metazoa; phylum Chordata; order Ceratodontiformes; family Protopteridae; genus Protopterus; species Protopterus annectens. The sequence continues at coordinate 510,889,511 of NC_056745.1, forward strand.
GGAATGCAAGAGTCTCTCACCTTTGTTCTGTGGATTGGGAAAGAAAGTTGCTAGATGGATGGTTTGATTTAAAGCTACACTGGAAACCACCTTAGGCATGAAGGAAGGATTAGTTCGTAGAGAAACTCTGTCTTGATGAAAAATGAGGAAAGGTTCCACTGCCATTAGTGCCTGTAATTCTGAGACTCTCCTAGCAGAAGTTATTGCCAGGAGCAGGGCAGTCTTCCAAGATAGGAACTGAATGTCTGCAGAGAAAGCTGGTTCAAAGAGAGGTAACGTTAGTTTTTCCAGAACAAAGTTGAGGTCCCATGTTGGTGTAGGAGCTCTTCTAGGTGATCTAATGTTTTTTGCCCCTCTGTGGAACTGCTTTAGAAGAGGATGTGAAAATAAAGGTGGATTTGTGTCATAGTAAGCTGAAATAGCTGAAGCATGGATTTTAATTGTGGAGAAGGAAAGCCCTTTGTGCAACATCTCTGCTAAATACTGCAGAATGTGAGGCATATGAGACTGAGTAGTGTCTTGGCCTTTAGCTTGGTTCCAGGCAGAAAACCTTTTCCATTTGTCCGAGTAAGCCTTCCTGGTGCTTGGCCTCCTGGCTTCCAAAATAACATCCAGAACTGCTTGTGAAAGAGGGGCTGGTTGGATGTTTAAAAGATCTGCCATGCAGCCAGGTTTAAGGTTTTTAGCTGGCTGTGTAGAATCTGTTTGTTTTGCTGCGTGAGCAAATGAGGTATTTGAGGCAATATCCATGGTGGGCTGTGAGCCATATTCTTCAATAACAGGTACCAGTGCTGGCGTGGCCAGTCTGGGGCTATGAGAATCAGTAGAGGCTTCTCCTTTTTGACCTTCAAAAGAACCTTTGCGAGAAGAGGTAATGGAGGAAAGGCATATGCTGTCAAGTTTTTCCAACTGAAGGAGAGAGCGTCCACTTTCCAAGCTTGATGGTGGAATGTCCTTGTACAATATTTTGTCAGTTGGTAGTTTTGAGGACTGGCAAACAGGTCTATATTTGGTAGGCCCCATTTTTGAGTTATTGTAAATGTTTGTGGGTCTAGCTTCCACTCGTGGGGATCTTTGATGTTTCTGCTTAGGTCGTCTGCCAATGTGTTTTTCTGTCCTGGCAGGAATTGAGCTTGTAACTGGACTTGGTAGGCCAGAGCTGTGTTCCATAAGATTATTGCTTGCCTGCAAAGAGGGTAGGAATGTGTGCCCCCTTGTTTATTTATGTACCACATTACTGTGGTGTTGTCCGTCTTTATTGCCAGTTGTCCTGGATGTAGTAGATCCTTGAAGGCTGTCAGAGCTTTCTGTACACCTAGCATCTCTTTTTGATTTATGTGCAGTTTTCTTTGTTCTGCAGTCCATAGGCCTTGAATGCATTGCCCTGCCATGTGTGCCCCCCAGGCAAAGTCTGAAGCATCTGTTGTGATAGTTTGCCTGGTTGGGAGCATGGTGAAAGGCTGACCCTTGTTGAGGTGACATGCCTGTGCCCACCATAGAAATTCCTGTTGAAGGCAGGGAATGAGAGATATCACTGTGTCCAAGCTGTGGCTGTGTTGAGACCATACACTTTTTAGGTACCACTGTAATTTCCTCATATGCAGTTTTGCAAATGGTATTATCAGAATGCAAGATGCCATGAAGCCCAAAGCCTGAAGAATTTTTCTTGCAGTTAATTGGGTCTTTGTTGCCATTGCCTTGAAATATTGAGTCAGTTGTAGTTGCTTGTCTGGTGTAAGATAAGCCTTCTGGGCCGTTGTGTCCAAGCTGGCACCCAGGAATGTCATTTTTTGTGAGGGTACTAGTTTTGACTTCTTTTCGTTTACTGTGTACCCCAGACAATTTAGTAGATGCTTCACAAAAGTCAGATGATGTAAGAGAATGTCTTTTCTTTCTGCTTGGATGAGGCAGTCGTCCAGGTATGGATATATTTGAATTCCTCTGTCTGCAGTATGCAATTACTGGTGCCAGGCATTTTGTGAAAACTCTGGGCGCAGTAAATAAGCCAAAGGGCAGTGCAGAGAATTGGTAGTGTGTTGAACCTGCAATGAAACGAAGGTATCTTCTGCAACTTTGTCTGATAGGGACATGCAGGTATGCCTCCTTGAGGTCCAACATTACCAGCCATGATTCCTTGCCCAACATGGAAAGTAGCTACTGTAGTGTTAGCATCTTGAATTTTGGGACTTGTAAGTGTTTAGAATTGAAAGGTCCAGAATTGGTCTCCAAGCATTGTCCTTTCTGGGTACTAGAAAGAGCCTTGAGTAAAATCCTTGGCCTTGCTCTTGAATTGGTACCCGTTGAATGACTCTCATAGCCATGAGAGCTGTAATTTTTTTTTGAGCCTCTGCCCTTTGATTTAGTTGCAGGTTTGGCATTCCTCTTTACAGTGGCAAGGTGTGAAAGTGGAATCTGTATCCTCGTGAAATTATGTCTAGGACCCATTTGTCCTTTGTGACCATGCACTAGTTGTCTGCAAAAAGTGCTAGTTTTCCCCCCAGGGGGGCTGACAAAAGAGCTTTGTTTGGCCAGTTGAGGTGCAAGTCATTCAGTTTGCCTTCTGGTGGGTTGAGACCTGTCTTCTCTCCTCCTTTCTGGGTTGGAGTGCCCCATTGGCGAGGTTTATACTGGGCTTGTGGTTGTCCTCTGCCCCTTGGGCGTCTGTATTTACCCCTCTGAGGTCTGTCAGTGGCTGGAAAGGACCAATTTTTTGTTGGCCAGTTTCTGCTGAAGAGAGAGGGTTGTACTTGTAGGAAGTCTTTGGCTGTCTGCATTGATTTCGCCTTATCTTCCATTTTCTTTAAAACTTCTTCTGCTTTAACTCCAAAAAGAACATCCTGCTGTAAGGGTGCATCCAGTAGTTTTGCTTTAACACGATCGGGTAGACTTTGTTCCTTTAACCAGGCATGCCTACGTATAACTGATCCAGTGACAGCTGCTCTGCAGGAGGCCTCCAAAGAATCAAACCCACATTGTAAGGTATGTTTGCCCACCTGCTCGGTGATGTGCAACAAATCCTGTACTTCTTTCAATTCAGATTGTTGAGGGAGGGAGATTATCTTTTGTTTTAACTGAGAGATTAGAAACTGCTGATACTTGAGCATATGAAATTGACAATTTAGTGCTCTCATAGCTAATGTGGCAGAGGGGTAAACATTTTCCCCCACCTGTCTAGTGCTTGAGTCCCTCTCAGAAGGTACTGGGTTTTTAGCCATGGAAGCCTTAGCCCCCTTGGGACCCTGGGAGATAGCCTCTGGGTCAGCTACTGGGCTTTTGTAAAGAAATTTGTGGGAATCAGGTACTCTGCAGTATCTGTCAGGTTTAGCCGGAGCAGGAGGGAGAGAGTCTGGGTTGAAACTGGATTCTAAATAGACATCATCCACAATGTCCAAAACAGGTGGAATGGCTAGAGGGCTGTGTTGGGGGAGTAAAAGAAACTCTCTGAGCCTTTTCTTGGAATCAGAGTAATCCTGACCTTCCCAGTGAAAATGTTCCCTCATAGTGTGTAAAGTTTCCCCAAAAGAGTAGTCTTCAGGAGGGGAAGCTGAGGGAATAGAGTCCTCAGCATCAGAATCTTCATAAGGAGAGTAGGAATAGTCTTGGTCTTCAGAGGAATCCGAAGAAATAGACAGTTGCTCAGAAGAAGCAGGATCTTCCTCTTGTGAACCCCTGATGAGAGAAATCAAATCTTCAGCCATTTTGAGCATCTGTTTCTTAGGCATAGGGCCTTGAACAGGAGACTGAAGTGAAGACTTTTTAGTTTTAGAAGGAGTCTTAGACTTAGAAAACGTTTTGACTGTGAGAGTCGGTCTGAAAACGCCCTCAGAAACCGATGGCGTTTCAGAAGCACCAATGTCCTTAGAAGGTAAATCATCGGAAGGACCTGAAGTAAAAGGCTGTGTCGGCCTAGTACATTCCGTCAAAATATCTGTAGCGGTCTCGGGTTCCATGACTGAGGTAGTCAGGGGCTGCGTCGGAGCCTCATTGATAACCGGAGAACCGGAGACCGGATCAACCGAGGCCTCGGAATCGGGTTTAGGCCTTGGCTGTCGGTCCTTGTCCCTGCGCTTTTTGTGCACACTCGTAGTCGGTAGCTCCGACGGCATGTTATAGTTAAATTTTCTACCAAAATAGTGTTGTGCGAAATCAAATCGCCTTTTAATAGTGCGCTTATTAAACCTAGCACAAAAACGACAAGAAGTGACGTTGTGATCAGATCCTAGGCAAGGAATGCAATAAGAATGAAAATCCTTATGAGGTATTTGCTTCCTACAAGAAATACAATTGTTAACTTTTTCTGACATCGGTCTGAGGCAAGAAAAGTTTCCCCAACGGGGTACTTAGCTTTATAGAAGACTTCGGTCTGAAATTCGAATTCGACAATCTCAGGAGTCGGTCGACCGGCACTTGCGAACTGCTTCTGCTTTGGGCACCGCGCGGCAAGAAAGACTGATGAAAATGGCGTCAGTTGCAGTATATGTACCCCTGGCGCACTGACGTCAGGGATGAGGTGACAGCAACCGACGTCGGACCAAGACTTTGGAAATCCGGCTGACTGCGCGACCGCCTGACGACAGGATAACCCAAGTGTGATGACTGCAGCAGGGTAACACGATGAACATCTAGGGGGATCCTAAGCAAAAAAAAAAAAAAAAAAAAACAGCACTGGTAGAGTTTTTAGCAGAATCTAGAACAGAAGCTGCTGTTAAAGGAAAAAATTACTAGAGCATAAAAATATTGCATGATAAGTAAAAGAATCAATTAGAGGACGTTAGAAAGGATTGGGAAGAGAGACTGGATAAGCAATTCAAAAAGAATAGGGATATATGTATGTCTCTGAAATATGCAACAAAGTCTAGAAGATTTAGGATCTTTGCTTGTAAGTGTTTACGTAACGTATTTTTATATCCCATGTAGACTCCAAAGAATTTCCTCAGGTAGACAGCAAATATTGGAGGTGTGATGGGAAAGAAAGAAGTAATTGGGAACATATTTTCTGTGAGTGTAATGAGTTATTAGACTTTAGATTCCCTACAGACTACTCTGTCAGAGATACTGGCTGAGCAAATTGGTGTAAATAAGGAAATTATTTTTTGAGCCATGATACAGAATCAGAATTGCCTAGACATATAGTAAGGCCTTGCTGAGGCTAATTTTGGTGGCTGCCAAAAAAGCAATTACTAGAAAATGGAAATCAAAGTCTAAACCAACTGTACTAGAAGTAGTGAATATAGTAAGAGACAGAAAACAACTGGGAATCAGGATATTTAGAAAAGGGTATGAGCAAATTACATACAAATAAATGGGAATTGTGGGAACAATACATACAGAGAAAGAATGAGGTTTAAAAGAAGGCAGGATTTGTATGAGCTACGTAATGTTTGACTGACAATGACTGGCTAGATTATAAGTGATGTATAATGTTTGCAACTAAAATTATATCAATATTTTGTGATATATAATGTTTGCAACTAAAATGATATCAATGTGGTTTATTTTCATTGATATAAATGTGTGATTGCCTATGTCATACATGATAATTTAATAAAGATGTTTCTTGTTTAAAAAACGTGGAATAAAATAGTCTTAACACAGTGGTAAGGATGGAAATTAATGATTATAATTACTTGATTGGTCAACAGAATTGGGATCGATACTGGCTCGATTTCTGTTTTCAGAACATACAAAATCTAAAAAAGACATAGCTGCAGTACATACAAACCATGCAAATGACAAGAAATTATGAAAACACAACAATTAAGGATATCAACCAACTGCAAATTTAGATTGACTCTACTAGTGGTCTAAGAATAACAGGCTGATATTACTTTGACTTCATTATGTATTAACTTTTGGAAAAAAGGATGAAGGATTCCAAATGTAATCCTTGTGGAATACAGCAATGTTCTACAAGACTGTTTGTATTTAGACGGATGAAAGCACATTCTTCACAAAGCAAACTGACATTGTATATAAAGCTTCCAAAAGAACTGGTGAATGTATACAGTGATTCACAAACAAGCAAGTCTCTCAAGTCTTTCTGGATTACTTAAGGCAATAGTAAGATCTAAAATGGAACATGCAGCAATAGTACTGAACCCATATGTATCAGGTTAAACAGGAAGTTTGACACTGTAAAGATTCAGATATGCTTTCCAAAAAGAATCAAGGGATGTGAAAGTATAAATACAAGGCTAAACTAAGAATTCTTATTCCATTCTCACCAAGTTAGAGAAGAAGCACTTTATGGTTTTCAAAGCATTCTGCAGATGCACTAGGTGTCAAATATGAACTTACTGTTGTGTAAGTAGGCTGCAAAAAACAGAATTATATAGAGTGGTTTACTGAAACAGATGTTAAAAAGTGAGTGTGAGAAACAGATAACATCAAAATTCTTAAACATGCTGACATGAGTGATGATAAAACTGTATGTTGATAACTGAACAGATGGGTAAAGTAATGCTGCTTAGCCTACATGGAATGCATGTATGTGTGTATATAACTCTGCCTCACATAGAATACATTTTTCTCCACGTGAAATGATCACTGCCTTGATATACATCTAGATAATACACTATAAAGGCATGGAAAGAATCCATGTTTCAGTTACAGTAATAAAAGTGCCATAAAACACACACTTTAATAAAAAAACATGCAGCGGCTTATACAAAGGGTGATAAAGTCTACTACGACTTCTACTACACAACTCTTTTTCCTAGAAAGGTCAAAGTGAATAAATCAGAAATATTGGAAATTATTTTGGTTAGTATTGTTAGTTGCAAAAAGCTGTTACTAAAAATGGAAACAGAAAGACTCCGCTGAGATAACTAAGGTTTATAAACTCACAATGAATCTAGCTAGGTGGGAAGAAGTAGAGTTAAGGACAGGATATATATACATGGCAAAGTGGAGCAGATGGTTAAATATTTTAGAGGGGTCAACTGTGACTTAGGTAAGAAAGAAGACTAACAGCACGTGAAAAGCATTGTTATAGTGACGTTGATTGAGAGGAATCTTACTAAAAGGTGGTGGGTTGAGAGATATTTTATTACAATTCAAAGGGAACCTTTTTAGTAAGATGATGAGTTCTGCTGATTTACTATGTAGCTATGTTTATTATAAAGGAAGAATAATAACTACAGTTTATGCAGACAGGATACAGAAATGTCATGACAGTATTGTTTATTAATTTGTTAAAGATTAATAAATCTTTGTTTTTTTTGGGGGGGGTGTTCTTAAAGTTGTGTTTTTTGTGGGGCACTGCTCTTTATTGTAATGTTTTGTCTTTCTTCTGGTTGAATTGTTCCAGTGTTTTCTGGAAAAAAAAAACATTCCTAAAGAGGTGCATCTAGTAATTCATGTATCCTTTGCTTACAAATAGATAAATATAACCCGTAGCTCAGGCAATAAAACAGGATTAAATAAACTTGGCTTTTTAAAACAGCTTGTATACCATTATACTGGTGTGGAAACAATTTTTAATTATACAGTCCATATGAAGTCTGCTAAACAATTTACAGTCAACTAAATCAGCCCGTACTGTAATTACAAACATAAAGCCTTTAGTTAAACAATCATCGTGTATTAAAACAGCATCTGATAAATTTACAGTTTTAAAAGTATTAAAATCTTTGTCCATTGAACTACTTGCCTCTTGCTGTTCGCTTTGTGTTTGCATTCTTGATTGAATTGCTGGGAATGTTGCATCATCCAGGGGATGAGCTGCCATTTCTGCCCATGTCTGCATTCCCTGGTTGTTCCTTGGGTAAACTTGTCCAATCTTGTTTGCTCCTTTTGAAACCTCTGTAGATAATGTCCTTGAAATTAACAGATTCATTGGATAATCTCTAACTGGAAATTAAGAACTTTCCTAATATAGCAAAAGTGATTGATAAATAACCAAATTTTATTTATACTTGGGAAAGACTCAGATTACAGAAACTCCTTATTACAAAGAATATTAAATGTGGCATGCTAAAATGTGGTTGTTGTCACCAATATTCTTATTAACATATGGGGAAAGAAGTAACAATGATTAATGGAAAGAATGTGAGAATCCAAGGTCTTTTTTATAACCAGCTTCAAAAATATAATTTATGTTAACTCAATCATCTGATATAAACTTTTCGGAAATTCGAATTTCATATGGTTGAGACAATATATTCGACTTTGTGAAAACTCAAAGCATTTGTATGAATACCACAGTATAATGGGGAATGACGAATTTACCCTTTTCTTCATTGCTACAACTTTGGAGTTGGGGTATATAATTTGCAGGGGGTCTGTAGGGGGGGCAGGGAGGCTCATCTCCCTGCAAAAACATAGATTTATGTTTTGTTATGTCCAAGTTTTCAGAAACTCGAACATATGGTATCAACCACATAAAGTTTGAGTTTGGAAAACTCGATCTTCTGGCATAAACCCTTTATGTTACATTGTATACAAGTTGTTCATTTTATAAGTACAACACTGAAAAATGTATGGAAAAGAATTTATGAAAATATGTACATTGAAGAAAGGACACAAAAATGCTTTAGCTAAGCAAGTGTTAGTTTTTTTTTTTTTTTAAGAAAATGTAAACTTCCCTTTAGGGAAGGACAGTACAGAACTGTTGGATGAAAAAGCTTGTTGTTTGGAGGTATTTTTAAATGCAGTTTCTGGGGGTGGAATTAATGAGAAAGTCCAAATTTTATTTGAAGTCTAAACCTTTAAACGTTAATTGATTATTTTGTAGTCCTGAGATGGCTATCTTGGGTGTATTTAAATTAATTACTTTTAAGAGTTGTCACCGGGAAAAGCTGAAAGACACAACAACAACAACAACAACTTTTAAGAGTTGTCACAGTCTGATGATGTCCATATTTCGTAAGGGGCGAAAGTGCTTTTTGTGATTTATTTATTTTATTAAAGTATGTGTTTTACAGCACTTTGATGACTTTTATTACTGGAATATACAGATAATATACAGAAATGACACAGTCATTTCTGTCTGTGTGGCATATCTCCACAGTTTTGCCACCTCACTTCACCAAGTTAGGTAAGCACTGAATCTTTTCTTACTTACATTCTTTAGTCTTCCTGCCTCCTATAACTTACTATTAATTAAACTTCAGATTTCTGCCAAAGGAAAAAAACTTGGCAAGGTACTTGCACCTCTGCCTTCTTTCTCTTTCACTAAAGTTATAAAACAAATCTTAGTGGATCCAAAAGCACATGAACTACTGCTAGAGAAACAGTCAGTTCTTTAAAAATTGGCAGTTCAAGCAAGAGAAAAAGAAAACGTGAAAATTCCAACTGACGGAATGAGTTTGTGAGGGCAAGACATTCTTACTCCTTAAAAATCAGCTTCTTAAAAAGTCACTATTAGTCAACAATATAAGAAATGTCTCAAAGTCTGTTGATTAAATGACAAACAAAAATCAAAGTAAGTATCTGTATTCAAAGGTTTTCAAAGAGACCAGAGATTCTGAATACATTTATTCTAAAATTCAAAGTGAAGACAGCACACAGCGTTAAGGAAAGGGAAAAGCAATGAAATACATTAAATGGAAACAGTGCATTCTGGGAGGGAAAACCCTTAATTGAATAACAGTCATGTTAGTGTAGCAGTCCCTATCTAGCCACTTTAGCATAAAGCAACATGCACAATAACACTAATTAATTAATATGAACCAAGAGTACTGATACATACTGTATACAAGACCAAGACAGGTTAAATATGTTCTCAGTATCTAGCCATAGCAGTCCTTCTAAACACTGAACATTTAAGGAATGTAATAAACATGATGTTCAAAAATGTTCAAAAGACAATGTAAAAGTTTACGTGCATTTATTAAAGTACTATATACAAAAATAAAGGCTTAAAAGAGTACAGTAATATAATAACGTTGAGTATCTTTTATTTTTACTACTGTATTGTAAACATACAAAAACAGACAAATTCTCACACAGCTGTCAAGCAAAACAGTCAGGAACTACCCAATGGCTGGACCACTAAAATAGGAATGCTACTGTCCATCTATGAAATAATGATCACAGTTTAGCAATAAATACTGGGAATCAATAAAACCAGCTAAAGGTAAATACAGAGAGGCTTAACATCCAACAGAAAAGCTTTCCTTTCTTGGAGAAGATGTAGCAGACAAAGCTGACAAGAAAACAGTGTACAACAATCTTAAAAGGGAAGGGAATTAAAAGAGGAAAACTGGAAAAACTGACATGTATTTGTAGCACTTTTTCTCAGGACTGGCATCATGCTAGAGCTAAAATAACTTCTGTTTTAGACAGCTGGTCAGTAACTCAAAGAAATATGCTGAGCACCATTTTGCATTAATTCATTCAGCTGGTGTTGACAAAGGGAGAATGGAGAGCACAAATCAGTCTAAATGTAGCACTCACCTCACATTTGATGATTGGGGTGGTATGTGACACAATATATAACTAAAGGCCTTAGCACACAAACAATACAATGTAATAAATGGAGAAAGCCAGTATTTCTCTTTCCAAGTGGTAAAGTTCTTATATGCATCACAACATTCACTGGTGAGTTAGAAACAATATTATAAATGCAATATTCCATACTCATTTTATTTGATGCTTTATCATCAGTCATATACAATGACGTGTTTAAATAAAATGTTATAAAATACTTTAGAAACAATGCTAGTCTTACAAGAGTAATCAATGTAAGCATTTTTACTTCACCTGTAAAAGTGAACCTCACAGTAACTGGCACAAGAATGTGCATTTCTAGTGCTGTAAACATCTGTGGCACTCAGCTCTCACTATTGGAGGCTGGGAGTAAGCCCACCATTGAACACCTAAAAAATGTTTCAGTCCAACTAAATATGTTATTTACACTGTATTAACTGAAGGACTACAAATACAAATTTTTCAACTCAAAATATTTATAATTAATTATGAAAACCAGATTTTCATACATATCTTGTTTGATGTTCTACCATCAAATAAGATGGTTTAGAAATACTTTCCAGTTAGTGCAAGTCAATTCTCAATATACTGCTCAATGTGAATTCAGTACTTTTGATTTAATGCAAAAGCACTTAAGTCAGCTGAATCAGGATTCTTTAATGTGGTCATCTTCTTCCATCCTCCTAATTTCATTTTTCAGAAAGTTGATGGTTTCTCGACTTGCTTTCAGTCTTTCTTTAAGATCCTGAATTTCAAGGCTAGTCTTTTTCTTGGCAGCTTCCAGTTTCTCCCTTGTTCTTATTTCTAGTTCTGCAACTGGAAAGAAACATTTAAAGTTACTATAGTAAAAAGCATTTCCAACACAATTAAGATGAATTCATTTATTTTATTTTTGGTAACCAAGTTATTCATTGAGTAAGGCCCATTTTCAGTGACGTCTTAGTGAGAAACTTCTCCACAATGACACATGGGTTAATAAGAAATTAATAAATGTAAACATTGTGCAATTAGTTCATAAATAAACTTCTTATGAAAGCAGATAAGGTATACACTGAGGTGGCTGAAAACAAACAATAACATAATGCAAGCCATAGTTTCAAGAGAAACTGAAATGTGAGGCACTAAGCAAACCGAAGACCATTCTGAATTATGCAACACGATCATAGCCTGCTTTAAATTATTACTCTGTCCCTTCCATTTTCAATACTAGTTTCATACAGTTCAGGGTTGCAGGAAACCACAGCCTATCATGGTGATAAAAGGGTCATAACAGAGAAACCAATCTTGGATGGGACACCAATGCACTGTAGGGCACACACATACTCAAAGACACTATACATATACCTAAGTCAGTTTAAAAGAGGCCAATTCTCCTAACCACATATCTTTGGAATGTGTGGGGAAAATGGAGAACTCAAAATGTCTCTATGCATGCCTTCATTTTATTTGCAAATTCTGCATTGAAGGACCCCAGCCAAGAACCAAACTGATGAAACAAAACACTATAAATAATATGAAAAGCATGGGGCGTATAAGAAAATACAGAAAAATTTCATAATAAGAACTAGGTACAAGGATTAAGAATGAAAGGATAATACAAGAGACTTCCAAGATGGCTGCACATTGAGTAACTGCTTAATTCTAGCCCTCCCACTATGGAAACTGGAACTTGGCAGAGAAAGCCAATGGGCCTAGATGTCTGGGTAAATTTCAGTAACTGGCTAGTAAGTGTACTGCCTGGATTCCAGGAAAAAAGAAACAGAAGACCTCAGGGAAAATCAGCCACAAAAGGCAATGAAAAAACACTGACAGTGAAAAGTACTGTAGCTGTTCAGCAAAAAGCAGTGCAAGCTCCAGACATGACTTCCAGTAACCTACAGGAAAGTATAAGGCAACTGCACACAGACCTGATTAAAATAAATGAAACACTGATGTAGTATATCAACTCAAACAATAAAAGGCTGGAAAAAATGGAAGAAGCTTAAAACAGATACTCAGATAAGGTGATAAAGCTGCAAATCTCAGAGACTGAAATGAAGTAAAGGCTGGCTGACAGAGTGTACAATAAGAGATGTTTCAAGAAATAATAGAATTAGAGGACAAAGCACATAGGGATATCCTGAGATTTTCTGCTGTACCAGAGATGCTGGGAGGAACAGACAGTATTAATTTTATGAAAGAACAAATAAGCAACTGGACTGGTATTCCACAACAGGAATGGTTAATTGAAAGGAAATATTGTATGCATGCTCCAAACCTGGCTATCAGAAAACAACCTAGACCATTAACAGTAAAGATGCAATCTTACCAGTAGAAAGAGTTGATTCTGACAAGACAGCAGAGTATTTATGAGTATTTATCGAGAATGACTACTCATTGTATGCCAGGCAGAAGAGGAGTATATTTACTTCATTATTCAGGGAATGTCGAGAAGCAGGTATGAAATTCAAACTGTTGTACCCAGCTATCTTTAAAATATTTTTCCTCGGAGGAACAAAATAATTTTCTGAGGAAGTACATGCTAAGGAAGAACTATGGAAGTTTGTTCAACAAAAAGTGAGCTGTGAAACAGGAGATTCTGCTTCATGTTCTTCTTGTATTAAAGAACACAGAGAAACTGTGCTAGTGAAAGCTTTTCCAATGTTTCAATGGAAATGTTTTAGAGGGGGAAAAAAGCGCAATAGTTGACTACAAGAATTGAGAGTACACTGGAAATGAAGCAGACACAGGTTTTGGGAGCTGGAAATGAACAGGAATAAAACATGAAAATCTAGAAATATTGGACTTTCTTGGAATTTGTTAAACTTGTAGGGTACTGTAAAGCATATGCCCTACTTCATGTCATTAACGTTTGGAGAATAAAATCAGTAACTTGGAAATTGACAATTACAAAGCAATAATATTTGTGAAACCTGACAGGACAAGAAAATCTGGAAATATTGGACTTTTTTCACTGTTAAACTTGTATGGGACTCTGAAGCATAAGCCCTACTTCATGTCATTAAGGTTCAGAAAAATACACAGGAGAGGGGAAGAGGAGGGAGAACATTAACTGTAAGTAAAACAACATTTTTTCTTAATCGTACTATTTAAATAGTGCATGATTGTCTTTGCATGTTATAAAGCAAAGTTTTTTCAGTTATTTTTAAGTGTAATGGGGAAACTAATGTAAATAGGTGCTCCTGTTTTTTTTTTCTTTCTTTCTCCTTGTTCAATTTTATGAAATGTAGGCATTGCGATGTAATAAAAAATCTGGTTAACAGAGCAAGACAAAAGAAAAACTAGTATGCTTTCTCTCATTCTTGCATAGGTTAATGCCATCAGCTTAATCTAGTCACAGGTTTTAAGAGAAAACAAGTAAATGAAAAAGAATATTGAATATTATAAAGCTTTTTTTCTAGCAAACAGTTTTGTGTCTGGTTATTATGTATCTAGCAGACAATCTAATAAAGAGAAATGGCTTGGAGAAAATATTTTTTTGAAAGGATTCAAGTGTTTTCCTAGCTAAGAGAGCTATAAAGAAAGACAAAAACAGATGGCACTTAGAATTACAGGCTGTACAAAACATCTTAACATGGACACTCTTTCTTTTACATTAGCTCAAGTTTCTGTGTGTGACTGTCAGTTTGAAACATTTATTCCTATTAAGAGGTTAAAACTTCAACACTGGAAGATGTGCATAGTTTTGTGTGTTAATATTAAGTTAATAGGTTTTAGGGGGTATTGGAGATGTGTGTGTATTTTTGTTTGAGGGGTTTCAATAAAACAAAAAGTTCTATAAGATGCGACATAGGCCCAAATGGAGATGACAAGAAACAACTGTATAAAAGATTAACCTGCCAAACAATACACACATGTCACACAAAAGCTGGAACTAGACATTTAAGAAAAATAATATGTTATACATAAAAGGTGGGAATAATAATTTCTCAAGAATATGATGCTTTCTATAATGTCTTTAAATGTTAATGGTCTCACACAAAATACAAAAAAGAAAGAGTAGTGAACTATATTAAAAAATGTAGAATGCAAACAGCTATGCTACAGGAGACACACTTGGAAAGCACAGAACACGTGAAATTGATAAAGAAAGGTTTTCAGGATGGTTATTCAGCAGAACACCTGGGGCAAAGAAAGAAATGGCTACTGGCAAGGGAAGAGGATTACACTGGCATGTATTTATATTCCACCGAAAACTGCTACAACGGAGCTTAAGAAAATTCTGGGATAAATAATCCGCTTTCAGCAAGGAACATTACTTATAGGTGGGGACAGGAAACTGATTTACAAAAGTGAAGCTGTGTCTAGGGTGGGGCCCAGAAGGGAAAATATAACAAAGGAGGGTAGATTTTTAAAGACATTTATGAAAACATTTGGCATGGAAGAAGTGAATTTACATACTATTCCCCAAGATACAAAAACTGGGCTAGGCTAGTCAGAATTTACATTTTACAGAAACATGTGCATTTAAATGAAAGTCGTGATATGCACCCAATAACTATTTCAGATCATGCGCCAATAATAACTAAAATAAAAACACAGGGTAATGAAATAAAATGAGACACTGGCGCTTTCCGGAGTGGGATAAAATTAAAGTGGAGTTTCAAATTAGGGTGGAAATAAAGGAAGGGGAGATAAGGTTAAGAAGTAAGAAGAATTATTTAGAAGGACTGAGAAATGTTAAAGTATTGCAAAATAGGGGGAATCTCGCAGAACAAGAAGAGGAGCAACTGCAGAATGCTAAACAGAAAATAAGGGATTACCTCAATAATATGCATGAGTTTGGAAAGACTGCTCTTAAGCAACTGTTTTTTGATAACTATAAGCATAAAAACTTTTAGTACAATGACTCTGGCAATAGAAAGTAGAAAGGGCTATCACCAAGCTTAGACACGTATAACAAGGAAGGTAACAAGGGATCCTGTAGAAGTATTAGAAATATTTTGGAAATTCTATGAAAGTCTGTTAGCAGAGAAATATGGAAATCAAGAAAAGGTACAAATGGAAATGTTTATGGAAGAATTAAATATGCCAAGGTTAGAGGTAGAGAAGGCTCAATTACTAACAGGATAGGAGAAGATAAGATAAAAATGGTGATGTATAACCAGTCTACAGAAAAGTTCCCAGGAATAGATGGTATTCCTCTGGAAGTTTGGAAGCTATGAGGGGGAAAATGATAAAGCCCTGGAAGGTTTTGTTTAACAGCATTTTAAAAGGAGAAGTACCAACATCCTCAAAGGAAGCAGTAGTAGCTGTAATGCCTAAAAGGGTAAAGATTCATCAGATCCAGCTTCATACAGGCCCATTTCAATACCAACTGTTTATGTCTATAATGGCTAAAAGAATGGAATAAGTCATGCCAAAATTGATAGATATGGATCACTGTGGTTTTGTGGAGGGGAGGCAAACATTTGACAAAATTAACAGAATACTAATGAACCAGAGGGAAGCAGAATGTAAAAAAAATACCATTGTTGTTGGTGTGTCTTGATGCACAGAAAGCATATGACAGAGTAAGCTGGGACTTTATGAGCACAGCAATGGAAGCATTTGCATTCCCTGCTAAAATTAATTGAGAGGATATATGAGAAAATCGGAGGCAAAAACTAAAGTGATTGGGGTCCTATCTGATAATCTCTGCTTCAGTAGAGGAACCAGGCAGGGGTGACCTCTCTCTCCCCTTTGTTAGTTGCATTATATTTTGAACCACTGGCAAAGAAAATAAGGGACTCAGAAATTAAAGGACATAATTGGTATGGTAGTCAAGAAAAGCTGGCTCTATTTGCAGATGACGTTATTTTATACCTGACTAAACCAGAAAGGAGCATTACAGTGCTGTGGAACATATTGAGACAGTTTCAAATCTTTTCAGGATACAAAATGAATAAAGCTAAAACAAAAGCAATAGTGATAAATTATGTACCCACATACAAATTAGTTCAGCAATATCCATACTTATGGGGACATGATAAAATGAAGTACTTAGGAGTATGGATTAAAAGTGATTCCGGATAAGTGGGAAGAGACTAAACAAAAGATAATATAAAAACTGAGAAAATGGAATCTCTGTTATATGGATATTGATGGTAAGATACAAGCAGTTAAAATATTTTAGTCCCTTTATTCTTATACACAGGTCAGGCATATTTTTATCAACCAGAGGAAGTTGTGGATAGTAATTAATAAAGAGCTGAGGGATTTTATCTGGGAGAGGAACATGACAAGAGTCAAGTGGGATAATCTTGTTTTTCCAAAAGAAAGGGCGGATTGGGATTACCCAATTTGAATGTGTATTTCAGAGCAACACAGTTAAGGCTCCTATACATAGGACAAACAGAAACCTATTACTCAAAGCGGAAAGAGATGATGATGAAACGGGGAAGTTCAAGAAAAGTACAGTTTTGTACCTACCATAAATGTAGATGTTCGAAGATCCACATTGCTGCAGTCCTTACTTATGGGTAGTCCGCTGTCCTCGGTCGGCCCGAATACCAAAGTATTAGGCTGACGTCGGTCATGGGCGCCTAGATCTGACATCAGAGCGTCAGGGTATAAAGGCGCATGACCGACGTCATATCCTCAGTCTTTTCTTGCCCCAGATGTCAGAAGGCCAAACCAGAAAGGCCACAGCCAAAAACAGAATACCTCCCAAAAACATGCCCAACAACAACCATCACCTAAAGCATAGCACTAAGTCTAACTACAGTGGGGAAGGAGGAAGGGTAAATTGGACTGCAGCAATGTGGATCTTCAAACATCTACATTTATGGTAGGTGCAAAACTGTACTATGTTCTTCATCTCACATTGCTGCAGTCCTTACTTATGGGTAGAATCCCAAAGCAACGGGAAAGGGAGGATGGTAAAAATCATAAAGCATTAGGGGTCGCTAAAATGCCCTGTAAAATTGCAGTGGCAAATCCAGCCCTAGACTTAGAATAAAGAGGAAGGTGGTAATGTTTAGAAAAGGTATGCACTGAACTCCAAGTAGCTGCCTCCAAAATGTCTTTTGTAGCTACCCCTTAGAAAGGCCATAGAAGTAGCAGTAGCCCTAGTGGAATGAGGCCTGATTCCAGCAGGAATCTCCTTACCATGATGGGAATAACAGAAAGAAATACAAAACCCAATCCATTTAGAAATAGTTTGTTTTGAAACAGGTTTACCCTGTGAACCCAAAGCAAAAGAAACAAACAATTGCTGAGACTGTCTGAACTCCTTGGTTCTGCTCAAATAATAACGCAACTGCCTGTGAATATCCAGAGTATGCAAAATTTTCTCCCCTTTATTTTGGGGGTTTGCATAAAAAGTAAGCAAATGAATAGTTTGATTTAAGGCCACACTAGAAACCACCTTAGGCATAAAGGAAGGATTAGTACGCAAAGATACCCTATCCCTATGAAAAATCAGGAAAGGCTCCACTGCCATGAGGGCCTGTAATTCAGAAACCCTTCTTGCAGAGGTAATGGCCAACAAAAAAGCAGTTTTCCATGACAAATACTTTAACTCGGCAGTAGCTGCAGGCTCAAAAGGTTGTAGAGTAAGTTTTTCCAACACAAAATTGAGATCCCAAGCAGGAGTAGGAGCTCTACGTGGGGTCTTATATTCTTTGCCCCTCTAAGAAATTGCTTAAACCAAGGATGAGAGAATAAAGGAGGGTCACAATCATAGTGAGCAGAAATGGCTGCAGCATGGACCTTTATTGAGGAGAAAGACAAACCCTTGTCCAATAACTCAGTAAGATATTGAAGAGCAACACTTAAATCAGGTTTGGAGACATCAAAGTCCTTTCCTTTGCTCCAAATAAAACATCTCCTCCATTTATCAGCGTAAACTTTCCTGGTACTCGGCCTCCTGGCCTCCAAAATAACATTCAAAACTTGTTGTGGAAGCTGAGACCCTCCAGAGTCTAAAACAGAATATGCCAGGCTGTTAGATGTAGAGACTGAATCTTGACATTGAGGAAGTGACTGTCCTCTTGTGACAAAAGGTGCGGAATCAAAGGCAGAGGCCATGGAGGTTCTCGTACTAAGCTCCTCAGTAGTGGGTACCAGTGTTGTCGAGGCCAATCCGTGCTATCAAAATCATGGTTGGCTTGTCTTGTCTGGCCTTCAAGAGTACCTTGGGAAGAAGAGGCAGAGGTGGAAAGGCATATACATGCAGATTGTTCCAACTGAATGATAGAGCGCCCACCTTCCAAGCTGTGTGATGAAACATTTTTGTGCAAAACTTTGGCAACTGGTAATTCAGTGGAGAAGCGAACAGATCTATGTCTGGAGTTCCCCATAACACTGTCAACTGTTGAAATACATGAGGATCCAATTTCCACTCGTGAGGATCCACTATTTGTCTGCTCAATACATCTGCTAAGGAGTTCTGTGCTCCTGGTAGAAACCTTGCCTGAAGATTGAGGTGTAGATTGAGAGCAGTTTCCCACAGAATCATCGCTTGCCTGCAAAGAGGGTAAGAATGGGTTCCCCTGCTTGTTGATGTACCACATGACAGTAGTGTTGTCTGTTTGAATCAACACCTGCCCTGGGTGAAGTAAATCTTTGAAAGCCATCAATGCAAACTGGACTGCTAACATTTCCTTCAAGTTGATATGCAAATGTTGGAGTTTGACAGGCCACGTGTTTTGCACCCATTTTCCATTGAGGTGTGCTCCCCAAGCCTTGTCCGAGGCATCTGTCGTTAGAATCTGACTCGCCTCTGGTCGGGTCACAGAGAGTCCCTTGTTTAGGTGACATTCCTGAGCCCACCACAAAAACTCCTTCCGAATGCAAGGTATTATCTGAATGACAGTGTCCAGATCTTGGCAGTGCTGTGTCCATACATTTTGAGATACCATTGAAGCTTCCTCATATGCAATTTGGCATTGGGAAGCACCAGAATACAAGATGCCATGAACCCCAAGGCTTGAAGGACTGTCCTTGCAGTCAGCCTGGACCGTAGAGACATTTGATGAAAATAAAGAGAAAGGCTTCTTTGTTTGTCCGGGGTCAAAAAAGCCATCTGGGAAGCTGTATTCAGTCTCACACCCAGAAAGCACATGTCCTGAGAGGGTACTAGACTGGACTTTGTTTCGTTCACAGAATACCCTAGGCATCTTAACACTGCCATCACATACTGTAGATGATGAAGAAGTTTGTCCTTTTCTTGTGCAATAATCAGGCAATCGTCCAAATAAGGATAAATCTGTATTCCTCTTAGTCTGAAAAATGCTATCACTGGAGCCAGAACCTTTGTGAACACTCTGGGGGCAGTAGATAAGCCAAAGGGCAATGCAGAGAACTGATAATGTAAATTTCCAGCCCGAAAACGCAGGTACCTCCTGCAACTGGGCCTGATAGGAACATGAAGGTAAGCCTCTTTGAGATCCAGAGTAACCATCCAGTGATCTTTTCCCAACAGAGGTAAAAGTTGTTGTAAAGTCAGCATCTTGAACTTTGGAATGTCCAGGTAAGTGTTGAGGATAGATAAATCCAAAATTGGTCTCCACGTGTTCCCTTTCTTTGGAACTAGAAACAGGCGGAATAAAATCCTAGGCCCACTTCTGACAGAGGAACTGGCTGTATAGCTCCTATTTGAAGAAGTAAAGAAATTTGTCTGCGAGCCTCTATCCTTTGCCGAGGAGGGACGTCTGGCATGCCCTTGAAAGGAGGCATGGTATGGAAATAGAACTTGTAACCTCGGTTTATAATGTCCAATACCCATTTGTCCTGGGTGACTAAATGCCAATTTTGCTTGAAAAGAGCCAACTTTCCTCCCAAAGGAGCTGCCAGGCACGAAGAATCTGGCAGCTGAAAATGTAGGTCATTGGGCCTGTTTACGAAAGGACTGGCCCCTGCCCTCACCAGCAGATTGAGCAGGCGAACTCCATTGTCTCGGCCTGAAAGTACTCTGAGCTCTGCCCCTACCACGCCTAGATCTACCCCTAGACTGAGAATCAGAAGAAGGGTACGCCCACCCTTAGTAGGCCAATTTCTACTAAACTTTGGAGGTTGTACCTGCAAAAAATCTTTAACAGTCTGCATAGACTTAGCCTTGTCTTCCATTTTCTTTAAGACTGACTCCACAGGAGGACCAAACAAAACTTCAGACTGTAAAGGGGCATCCAGAATTCTAGACTTAACATGCTCAGACAAATTCTGATCCTTAAGCCAGGCGTGTCTACGAATAACTGAACCAGTGACAGCCACCCTAGAAGAAGCCTGTAAAGCATCAAAACCACATTGCAAAGAGTGCTTACCCACCTGTTCAGAAACATGCACTAAATCCTGCAATTCTTTACACTCTATGACCTCTGCCAAAGCATCCACTTTAGACCTTAGCTGAGAAAGGAGGAAATTCTGATACTTCAACATATGAAACTGGCAGTTCAAAGCTCTCAATGCTAAAGTAGAAGAGGTATACACCTTCTTACCCCATCTATCCAAAGCTCTAGCTTCCTTATCCAGAGGAACCGGATTCTTAACAACAGAGGCTCTAACACCCTTAGGCCCCTGACTAATAGTTTCTGGGTCCGCCCTAGGACTCTTATACAGATATTTATGAGCCTCAGGCACCCTGTAATACCTGTCCGGTTTAACTGGGGCAGGAGGCACAGAATCTGGATTAAGGGAAGCTTCGAAAAACATCTGAAACAACATCCAAAACCGGAGGTATAGCTAAGGGTCTATGCTGTGGTAAAAACAAGAACTCCCTAAGTCTCTTCCGTGAATCAGAGTAATCCTGTCCCTCCCACTGAAAATGCTCCCTCATGGAATGCAGAATTTCTGAAAATGAAAAATCCTCTGGAGGAGAAGCAGAAGGAGTGGAATCCTCTGCATCAGAATCAGAATAAGGAGGGAAATCTTGAATGTCTTCAGCAGAAGACTCTGAATCATCTGAGGCCTGCTCCAAACTTTCCAACTCTGGCTCCATCCTGGGCCTTTTTATCAGGAGGGGCATAGAACCTCTAATTAAAGTAATCAAATCCTCTGCCATTTTAAGCATGTGCTTTTAGGCACAGACCCTGAAGAACCAGAACTGACACCAGAGGAAGGCAAGACAGACCTGCCCTTAAAAGGAGCCTTAGAAACAGTAGCAGAAGGCCTAACCACCTTAGGCATAGAAGGGAGAATAGTAACCTGAGAGGCCCCTTCAGCCTGACCTGCCTCCTGAGAGGCCACATCCTGTAAAATCAAAGTTTCCCCCTGGGACTCAACAGAAACTTCAGCCGGATCCACCTGTTCAGCTGTAGCTTCTAAAGGTCCGGCGTCCAAACGGACGAATCATCCTGCCTAGGCTTTAAAGATTTGTCTTTGCGCTTCTTAGTAGAAGCAGGCGCGGAACATCCGACGGCATATTATAATTACACCTCTTGCCAAAGACTAACCTAGCGCAATCTAACCTCCGTTTATAGTGCGCTTATTAAACCTAGCACAAAACCGACACCCGACTACGTGCTCGGTCCCAAACAAGGAATACAAAGCGAGTGGTAATCTCTATGCGGTATCTGTTTCCCACAAGAAATACAATTATTCACTTTTTCTGACATCCGGTAAGTAACTGAGGCAAGAAAAAACAAAATATTCCCCAACGGGGTACTTAGCCCAACTTGGTATCGGTCTGAAACTCCGAAAACGAAAAATTTCAGAACGCCGAATGGCACTTGCAACGCTGCTTCTGCATCGGACCATGCGGCAAAAAAGACTGGGGATATGACGTCGGTCATGCGCCTTTATACCCTGACGCTCTGATGTCAGATCTAGGCGCCCATGACCGACGTCAGCCTAATACTTTGGTATTCGGGCCGACCGAGGACAGCGGACTACCCATAAGTAAGGACTGCAGCAATGTGAGATGAAGAATATCAAGGAGAGACTGGGTTTTGGATGCAGACCTTTAAGGAGAATAACAATAATCATACAGAATAGTATATTCATAAAGTAGCAGAAAGCCAACACAGGAATGGAGAAAGGACATTCTGCTTATAGGGGTGTCTGCAATTAGGGATACAGACAATAGGCAAGAGGGGGATATAATTTATTGGACAAAACTGAGAAAGGAACCAAGGTATTGGGATCAAATAACTAGAGAGGTAAAGTTAACAGAATTGGAAGATGCCAAGAACTTAACAGGAGTGCAGGTTAGAGATTGCTTTCCCCATCAAGGGCTGATATCAGAGTATAGGCAAAAAGAAAGAAATGGGGGGTCCTAAACAAAAGACCAGCAGTGGTTGAGTTTTTAGTAGAATCTAGAACAGAAGTTGTAATTAAGAAAGGACCAATTAGAAGAGCATATACAATATTGTATGATAACTATAAGAATCAATCAGAGGAGGTTAGAAAGTATTCGGAAGAGAGACTGGATAAGCAAATCATACATATATACACACACACACACATATATATATATATATATATATATATATATATATACACACACACACACACACACATATATATATATATATATATATATATATATATATATATATATATATATATATACACACACACACATATATATATATATATATATATATATATATATATATATATATATATATATATATACACATGTCTCCCAAGAAACAAAGTCTAGAAGATTTAGGATCTTTGCTTGGAATTGTTTAAATAGGTATTTTTATACCCCAAGTAGACTCCAAAGAATTTTTCTCAGGTAGACAGGAAATGTTGGAGGAGTGATTGGAAAGAAAGAGGTAACTGGGAACATATTTTCTGGGAGTGTAATGAGTTGGAAGACTTTAAAGATTCCCTGCAGACTGCTCTCTCAGAGATGCTGGGTGAGCAAAACTGGTATAACTTAAGAAATTATTTTTTTTTAGCTATGGTACAGAATGGGAATTGGCCTAGACATAGTAAGGTCTTGTAGAGTCTAATTATGATAGCTGCCAAAAAAGCAATTACTAGAAAATGGAAATCAAAGTCTAAACCAACTTTACTAGAAGTAGCGAAGATCGTAACAGAGATAAAACTGGAATTTGAATCTTTAGAAAAGAGTAAGAGCAAATTACATAGGAAAAATGGAAGTGTGGGATCAATACATGCAGAGGGGGAACAAGGTTTAAGAAAATGCAGGATTTGAATAAGCTACATAATGGCTGACTAACAATGATTGGATATGTTATAAGCAACATATAATGTTTGCAGCTACAGTTGTGTTGGCATAGTTTGTAATATATAATACTTGCAACTGAGAATTTGGTAGTATGGTTTATTTTTGTTTATATAAATGTAAGATTGCTTATGTCATACATGAAAATTTAATAAAGATATTTGTTAAAAAAAAAGACAGTATAATACAATGAGAGAGAACTATGGATAACTGGGGACAGTAGTTTAAGGAAACACTAGAAAGGTGCAGAAGAAAAGGAGATGCTATAGAAACAGAACATGACAATACACATCTAGAAAGAGAAAGCAGAATGTCAGTAGTTTGTGCAAGAAGATGATGGAGGAGAAAAAAATGGAAGGTTTAGTATGAAAATGTGATGTAAAAGGTAAGCAGAAATTAAGACTGGAAGAAATACATACAGCTTGTAGATTTAATAGTGCAGAGTAGAGTTTGTGATAATTGAAAGGAAGCGAGAACACAGGAACTGAGATTTGTACAGAAGAAACAAGGTCAGCAAATAAAGGTGGAAGATGTATTATCTGTAGTCAGATGAAAGAGGCAACTGTGTAATTCAAATTCTTCAAAAGTATTATGAAAAGGTAGAAAACAACAACGACCAAGTTAAAAGTACAAATCGATCTATTTTACTTTTAGTGCCGCTGTACATTAATGCTTCTAAAATAAATTGGGAGAAAGTTCCCTAAGCTTATGACGTAAAGATAAAACAGGCCTTTGCCAAACCATACCTTGCTGAAAGATGCTTTTGTTCAGCAAGGAGGAATCAGCTGATCTAAGCTCTACACAGGGCTTAGAGGGCTGGATAACTATAATGGTAAAGTATTTTAGGAGTAACATGTAGGTTGTATATTGTGACTTGCTCTGGATAGTCTTGGAGTCAATAGTAATCAAAGTAGGTAGCTTTGCAGTTGGTAACTTCCAGTCTGTTGAACAAACAAAATCAAATTGTTATACATTACATTACTAATCCATACAGCTTACATATGCAGAATGCATTACTAATCCATACAGCTTACATATGCAGAATGCAGTTAACTTTCTTTGGAGGCTACCAAGCAATCATTTTGATTTTTGTATGGTGTTAGTAATATAACCATTAAATTTTAAACTGTCTAGCAGAATTGTAGTCCAAACAGTCTCCTAAAGATAAGACTAACAGAGTTAGTTATTTTCTAAGGGCTGTTTAGTAAGGACAAGCACAGCTTTCCTTTTTTCAGTATTTAATACAAATATGGATATGCTTAGCTATTTTGCTAGGTTAGCAAAGCTGTGCAACACAGCTTACTGTACTGAAGGCCTGTCTTCAGTATTGCCAATGACTGTAGGTAGAACCACAGTTGCAGCACACTTTGGAACATTCATTCCACATCACAGAGCTACATAATTAAGTGCAGGGGTCTTAGCACTGACACAAAGTACTCCAGTACCAGTTAAATATGAACCTGGGAAATGACATTTTCCCCACTTCCTAAACTGTTTAGATATTTAGACATCTACAAAGCCATGCATAAGGAAGCTGTACAGAAGCCAGTGCTGCAAATTTTCATGTAAAGCAGGACATGGCAAACTGTGTCAATAGCTTCTGAGAAACTTGGACACATGGTGAATATAATGTGGTACTTACACATAGTTGTTTAAGATCACTCGGCAAACGCTTGCATTAATTGTTTTAGCAAATGGATGGATTAGTTGGTCTAACAATCAATCAATGGAAATGCTAAAACTGGTTAAATGACATATTCTAGCATAGGGAAATGAGGATACAAAGAATGACTGGTAACAGTCAAAGTCTGGGCTAAACATGTTTGCAAACACAATCCATGAGTCAAAAGAAGACAACTTGAGGTTTACGTAGTTTGCTCAAATGCTACAGCTAGCACCCTTCAGCTGTCACAGCATTTTCTCTTCCAGGTTCTTCTGAATGAGGCAGTAACTTTGATATGTACTATCCAATCTAGAAGCCTATTGCAAATGTTCATCACCCAATCCGTAAAGCAATATTTCCTTAAAACCACACTGTAACCCTCACCACGTGTGCTAGTGAGCAGCATCTGACTTTCTTTTATCAGTTCTTACAGTTCATAAGCTTTTAGTGATGGTGCCCAAGAAAAGCTGTCTGCTGATATACAGTTTATGGGTCCCATCCAATGGGCTACTTGGGAGCACACATCTGTGGTCTGCTAGTATACTAGTGAAAGCTGTTGTCATATTTATACATTTTTGTAAATATTTATATATATAGAAATATTTCATCTTGTTTGGTATGCAGCAACTCTGCTGATCTCCAGTCAGATATGTAAACAAATACCCAACTTAGAAACCAAATATGCTGAAGCAAACTGAAGAAAATAAACAAACAGGCAGATAGGGATCCAGCAAGCACCAAGCTCAAGGCTCAATGTAAAAAAAAAACTTTAATATGAATAAAAATAAAAACAAAAATAAAACACAAATCATAAGCGCTTTCGTTTAGACAGTGTAAACTTCATCAGACAAAGGTGAATTACAAAATAAACATTTAAATACTGATCAAATCATTCTAATTGGACACAGGGAAAACTGGCAGCTGGTTAACAGGGAAAAAGAAAGGAATTAACCCTTCAATCACCCAACTTAAACTCATTTGTTAATAACTTGAATTAAAATACATATCATGAGTCCAAAAACTTTGATTATGCACATTTAACAACTATTAACCAGGACTCCAATTTTAATTGCATATCTCTCAATCTTTTAATCAAATGTATAATCTGTGTTAACTGACGAAAATCAGGACTCCTGTCTGCTGCAGCTAAAGGGTGATGTAAGACTTGCTGGGGGTGGGGACTGGGAAAAAAAAGAGGAGACTCTTCTTCCTTCGGCTTTTTCCCAGTTAGGGATCGCCACAGTGGATCACCTGTCTGCTCATGATTGTCAGTGGAGTTTTACAGTTTCGAGTTGCATGCCCGATGCCCAACCTTCCACAGAAGGCACACACACGCATGCACTCATGCCTAGGGCCAATTTAGAGTATCCAATACACCTACAGCATGTCTTTGGGAAGTGGGAGGAAACCGGAGCACCCAGAGGAAACCCACGCAACCACAGGGAGGATATGCAGACTCTGCACAGAAGGCACCCCAGCCGAGGAACAAACCAGAGAACCTCTTGCTGTGAGGTGGCAACACTAACCGCTGCACTACTGCAGCCGCCCTGGGAAAAAAGAGGAGAATGCTTCTTTTTAATTTAAATTTATGAAGTTTCATTTTCAGGGAACATGTTTGGGAGCAATACTAGGCAAGTGATCATGAAGACCATTCAATGATTAGCTGTATATGCTTTTAAGCAGGCATACTTAAGTTCTTGCCACCCTTTTCAAGTAAATCAAGCAGGGACATACATAATAGCCCTGGCGTAAATTTGTGTGTACCCATCCAATCATCACAACTTGCTTTAAAGGTAGCTAAAGTGGTACTTTGTATGACCCATTGTGGTAACTCTTTCCACATCCTGAGAACACGCTGGTCTAGGAACCACTCCCTCCACAGAAAGTGTCACCCAGATTTAGTTCCCTAGTACAGGCATTTGCAAAGCAACTGATTTTGCAAAGAAATAAGTCAAACAGAACTGGGTCCTAAATGGCTTGAAATGCAAGACATAGTTCAATTCAGAGCAGCTGATAAGCTATTGAGTGTAAGGACAGTCATGCTAATCTCCCTAACATTTGAAGGACTTGTGGTCTTTAATCTTCTTGTTTAGAAATCTCTGTGGCTTTTCTAATTCAGCGAGATGCTGGATTTATAAATATCAAAAGGAGCACTGTAACTGATGAGGGATCTGACAAGAGATTAGAAGAGAAGACTAATAGGATTACTTCACTGGAGCTTGGGTATATTTTCTTGGAAATTAACTGGGACAGACAGAAATAAACACAATGACTGAATGAGAGAAAGTGTTGTTCAAATAAGTACGTAGTTCTCTTATGATCCTATCTGTCTGAAGAATGTCATTTATAATGTATGAAGTGGGAGCAGCATTTTTTTTGAATGCTACTATGCTATACTCCTCTGCAATTAGCTCGAGACTGCTTTGTGCATACTCTAGCCCTTGCTCAACATGTTTAGTATAAAGGGATGAACAAATAATAGTGTCCAGCTTATAGCCATCAGCAAACCTGGCCAACCAAACTTCTGGGATATTCTGCAAACCTGGTCAACCCAACTACTGAGATATTGGTTCAGATACCTGTAAATTAAATGCCAAACAGGTGAGGGCCCAACATCGAACCCGATGGTACCCCCACTTGTTATAATTTTACTTTAAGAAAGCATACCAGCAACTTTTACAACCTGGTATATCCAATTTGTAATCCAAACAATAATGCAGGGGTTTACATTCAGTTTGTTTACTTTTTCAATAATGCCAGTGTGGAGAATAGTGTCAAAACCTTAAACAGGTTGTCATAAGCAGTATGAAGTTTGTGACCATTATCAATAGCTTCTGTAACCTTTTTAAATTAATTTACTAGTTTTAGGAGACAGGAGCTGGCCTTTAAAAAACAAACTGGCTGTGGTATTGATCAGTTAAGTTGCCTGAGACTACATAAATGAGTTCTGCTATGACACATCCCATGGCTTTGTATACAAGACTGGGGAGATTGTGGGGCCTTTAATTACCCAGTTCTGCAGAGGGGGAAGTCACATTGGCTGATCTCCAGACATCAAGCACAGACACTCTGAATATACTGAGACTGAATAGTTTAAATAGAAGTTTGGATGGGATCTACTTTGCACTGATGAGAAGGTAGCCTGGTATATTAGGTCCAATGTCAGCATTATTTTTAGCATTTGACAGGGATTCTAGGACTTGTTCCAAAGTGATTTCAGGGGAAACTAATGTGAGTAGGTGGATTAAAGTTGGTACTAAGTTTCTCTGCTAATATACTGGTTGTATCATTAGGGTTGGAATGTATGGTATGACATTACTCCATAACTTCTTGACATAACTGAAAAACGAAAAAAGATTTATGATTTTCTTTTTTATCTATAGTGACTTTAAGCTCATACTCTGCTTTATATTTTTTGATAGCCCTCACAAGTTCCTTGATGGCATGTTTCAGTGTGCTCTTATGGTAAGGAGATGGGGATATCTTACATTTATTATATTCTTCTGTTATATGATATATTAATAAAAAAGCTCCATTATTCATGAATTTACCATTATATTTACAGCGGGCAGGTACTGACATTTCTATGCAGCTGTTTAAATGCTAGTAGAAGTCAGTGATGAATGTAACAAATCCTTCAGTTAGGTTAACTTGCCAAGTATCACTCACTCATCCACAAAGAATTTTAACCTGCTGTTTATGCTAACTGCAATACCCAAGGCACAAAAATGACTAACATAAATCTCAGAATTGACCACATGAGACACTACTTACCTGCCTCTTTTTTGGAAAGTGTTCCCCACTCACTATCACCTTTCCTGACCTATGCAGTAACCATGTGTTCACCAAGTTAACTATTTTCCTTTTACTCCCACCTCTTTAACTTTGCTTAAAAGGCCCCTATGGAGAGCAGAATTTAAGGCTTTGCTGAAATCCAGGCAGATGATGGCCACTGAATACTCATGATCCACTTCTGCATTAACCCAGACATGAAGTGATGGACTATGAATTGCAGGATATTGCAGCCTCAAAGTAATACTGATTAACATATTTGAGTTACTTGTCTTCTAGGAAGCTCACCAACCTTTCACTCAGTATCCTTTTTATGATTTTCTATGCCACTGAGGCCAGACTTACTAACTTGTAATTCTCTGTTACTCCTAGATTCTCCTTTCTGGAATACTCTACTGGCCTGACACTGTTAAAACAGTTCTGCTGGTGGTGTGATGGAGTGGTTCTCAGTGAGCCAAACAGTTTGTAAGACTCCTTGATAATAAGTCATCCAGGAATCTGCAATCTTTCTTGACTTAAGAGTTTGCAACACCTCACCTCGGTCATCTACCATTAATCCATCTTCTTCCTCCTTCTCATACCTGAAATTACTCTTTGTTTGGCAGAAGGATCACCTCTCATATATTTCTTGTGACAAGTGTCTGCCATATAAACTAGTTACTATATGTTGTAACATTTGATATTTTTTTCATTTGCTGCCTCTATTTCATTTAGACTAACAGTTCTTGGTAGTACTCAATCTGTTACTCTGAGTAAGCTTCTCTCGCTTTTTCCATTCGTTCCATCTTGTAACATTCAACTGACACAATCATCTGTGTTTTCTTGCCATCTTTTATGTATAACTTTGAATTAATATGGCATTAATCTTAGTCACCACCTTTCAATTCTTAGACGTTGCTTAGACTTTGAATTACTAAACTTGGCTTCAAGTGGTCTGTGTTCTTATTAACCCAAGCCCTCTTCCAAACAAGCATATACAAAAATGTTTACAACCTGAAACAACCCTCAACTGGATCCTAGTATTACATCCACAGAAATTCACTAACTCAGGCTCGCTCCCCGATTTCCTGAGTGATCATCTACCTGCTTTCACATACAGAACCCAAAACCAGGTACCAAAAAGTACAGTTTTGTACCTACCATAAATGTAGATGTTCGAAGATCCACATTGCTGCAGTCCTAACACTTGGGTAGTCCGCTGTCCCTCGGTCGGCCCGAATATCAGAGTATAAGGCTGACGTCGGTCAGGGCGCATTTGACTGACATCAGAACGTCAGGGTACAAATGCACATGACCAACGTCATATCCTCAGTCTTTTCTTGCCCCAGATGTCAGAAGACCCTAAAGAAAAAGGTCAAAACCCATAGGCAACAGCTAAACAACCAACCAGCCAAACACCAAGAATATGTACAATATATACAATATATACAATAAACACAATATACCTCAGATGGATAACCCAACCCACACAACCACCTCAAACTACAGAGGGGAAGGAGGGAGGTAATTGGACTGCAGCAATGTGGATCTTCGAACATCTACATTTATGGTAGGTACAAAACTGTACTATGTTCTTCATCTCACATTGCTGCAGTCCTAACACTTGGGTAGAATCCCAAAGCAGAGGTAAGGGAGGATGGCTAAACTATAATGAAGCAGGAGCTGCCAGAATGCCCTGCAACACAGCAGTGGCAAACCCAGCCCTGGATTTAGAGTACAATGGAAGGTGGTAATGCCTAGAGAAGGTATGCACTGAACTCCAAATGGCTGCCTCCAAAATATCCTTAGTTGCCACCCCCCTCAAAAAAGCTGTTGAAGTGGCAGTAGCCCTAGTGGAATGAGGCCTAATCCCAGCTGGAATCTCTTTGCCATGATGGGAATAACAGAAAGCAATGCAAAATACAATCCACTTAGAAATAGTTTGTTTTGACAAGGGCTTGCCCTGAGAGCACAAAGCAAAAGAAACTAATAACTGCTGAGATTGCCTGAACCCTTTAGTTCTGTCCAAATAATATCGCAACTGCCTGTGTACATCTAAAGTGTGCAAAATCTTTTCCACTTTATTTTGGGGATTTGCATAGAAAGTAGGCAAATGAATAGTTTGGTTTAAAGCCACACTAGAAACCACTTTAGGCATAAAGGAAGGATTAGTACGTAAAGATACCCTATCCTTATGGAAAATTAAGAAAGGCTCAACTGCCATAAGGGCCTGCAATTCAGAAACCCTTCTTGCAGAGGTAATGGCCAACAAAAAAGCAGTCTTCCATGACAAATATTTCAACTCAGCAGTAGCTGCAGGCTCAAAAGGTTGTAGAGTGAGTTTCTCCAACACAAAATTGAGATCCCAAGCAGGAGTAGGAGCCCTTCGTGGGGGTCTTATATTCTTTGCCCCTCTAAGAAATTGCTTGAACAAAGGATGAGAAAACAATGGTGGGTCACAGTCGTAGTGAGCTGAAATTGCTGCAGCATGAATCTTAATAGAAGAGAAGGACAAACCTTTGTCTAATAACTCAGTAAGAAATTGAAGAGCCACACTTAAATCAGGCACAGAAACATCCAAATTCTTAGCTGCACTCCAAAACAAAAATCTCTTCCATTTATCTGCGTACACTTTCCTTGTACTAGGCCTTCTAGCTTCCAAAATCACATTCAAAACTTGTTGTGGAAGTTGAGACCCTCTATGGTTTAAAACAGAATATGCCAGGCTGTTAGATGAAGAGAGTGAAGTTTGACATTGAGCAAATGACTGTCCTCCTGGGACAACAGATGTGGAATCAAAGGCAAAGGCCATGGAGGCTTCCGCACTAGACTTCTCAGTAATGGGTACCAGTGCTGCCGAGGCCAATCTGGAGCTATCAAAATCATCCTTGGCTTGTCCTGTCTGACCTTCAGAAGTACCTTTGGGAGGAGAGGCAGAGGTGGAAAGGCATACACATGAAGATTTTTCCAACTGAAAGAAAGAGCATCCACTTTCCAGGCTGTGGGATGAAACCTCTTTGTGCAAAACTTTGGCAGCTGATGGTTTAGTGGAGAAGCGAACAGATCTATGTCTGGAGTTCCCCAGGACACTGTCAATTTCTGAAATACATGAAGATCCAGTTTCCACTCGTGGGGATCCATGATTTGTCTGCTTAACACATCTGCTAAGGAGTTCTGTGCTCCTGGCAGAAACCTTGCCTGAAGACTTAGTTGTAAACTGAGAGCAGTCTCCCACAAAAATCATTGCTTGCCTGCATAGAGGATAAGAATGTGTTCCCCCTTGCTTGTTGATGTACCACATGACAGTTGTGTTGTCTGTTAGAATCAACACTTGCCCTGGAAGAAGTAAATCCTTGAAAGCTATTAATGCAAACTGGACTGCTAACATCTCCTTCAAGTTGATATGTAGATGCTGTAGTCTGACAGGCCACTTGTTTTGTATCCACTTTCCGTTTAGATGAGCTCCCCAAGCTTTGTCCGAGGCATCTGTCGTTAAAATTTGACTCGCCTCTGGCCGGGTCACAGAGAGTCCCTTGTTTAGGTGACATTCCTGAGCCCACCACAAAAATTCCTTTTGAATGCAAGGTATTATTGGAATGACAGTGTCCAGATCCTGGCAGTGCTGTGTCCATACATTCTTGAGATACCATTGCAACTTCCTCATATGCAGTTTGGCATTGGGAAGCACCAGAATACAAGATGCCATTAACCCTAAGGCTTGAAGGACTGTCCTTGCAGTCAGCCCGGACTGAAGAGATAGATGATGGAAGTAAAGGGAAAGATTCTTTTGTTTGTCCGGGGTTAGAAAAGCCATCTGGGATGCTGTATTCAGTCTTACACCCAGAAAGCACATGTCTTGAGAGGGTACTAGACTGGACTTTATTTCGTTCACAGAATACCCCAGGCATCTTAGCACTGCTATCACATATTCCAAATGACGAAGAAGCTCTTCCCTTCCTTGAGCCAGAATCAGGCAATCGTCCAAATAAGGATAGATTTGTATTCCTTTCAGCCTGAAGAAAGCTATCACTGGAGCCAGAACTTTCGTAAATACTCTGGGCGCAGTAGATAAGCCAAAGGGCAATGCAGAGAACTGATAGTGAGAAGTCCCAGTCCGAAAACGCAGATACTTCCTGCAACTTAGTCTGATAGGAACATGAAGATATGCCTCTTTGAGATCCAAAGTTACCATCCAGTGATCCTTGCCCAGCAGAGGTAAAAGTTGTTGTAACGTCAACATCTTGAACTTGGGAATGTCCAGATAAGTGTTGAGGATAGATAAATCCAAAATTGGTCTCCACGTGTTCCCCTTTTTTGGTACAAGGAACAGGCGAGAATAAAATCCTAGGCCTCTTTCTGGCATAGGAACCGGCTGTATGGCCCCTATTTGGAGTAACAGAGAAATTTGCTTGTGAGCCTCTATTCTTTGTTGAGGAGGAATGTCTGGCATGCCCTTGAAAGGAGGCAAGGTATGGAAATAAAACCTGTAACCGTGATGTATGATGTCCAATACCCATCTGTCTTGGGTAATCAACCTCCAATTTTCTTTGAAAAGTGCCAACCTTCCTCCCAAAGGTGCTGCCAGGCGAGAAGGTTCTGGCAGCTGAAAAGGTAGGTCATTGGGTTTGTTTACGAAAGGACTGACCCCTACCCTCACCTGAAGACTGTGCAGGAGAACTCCCTGTCCTAGGCCTGAAAGAGCCCTGACCTCTGCCCCTACCACGTCTAGATCTACCCCTAGACTGGGAATCATAAGAAGGATACGTCCACCCCTTAGTAGGCCAATTTCTACTAAACTTCGGAGGCTGAACCTGTAAAAATTCTTTAACAGTCTGCATAGACTTAGCCTTGTCTTCCATTTTCTTTAAAACTGCCTCAACAGGAGAACCAAACAAGACATCAGATTGCAAAGGGGCATCCAAAATCCTAGTTTTAACATGGTCAGATAAATTTTGATCCCAGCCAGGCATGCCTGCGAAGAACTGACCCAGTGGCAGCCACCCTGGACGAGGCCTGTACAGCATCAAAACCACATTGCAAAGAGTGCTTACCCACCTGTTCAGAAACATGCACTAAATCTTGTAACTCTTTACAATCAATACCTTCCGCCAGAGCATCAACCTTAGATTTCAACTGTGAAAGGAGATAATTTTGATATTTCAACACGTGAAACTGGCAATTCAAAGCTCTCATGGCTAGAGTGGAAGAATTATAAACTTTCTTTCCCCATCTATCCAAGGCCCTGGCCTCTTTATCTGCAGGAACCGGATTCTTGACAACAGAAGCCTTAACACCCTTAGGCCCCTGGCTAACAGTTTCAGGGTCTGCCCTAGGACTCTTAAAAAAATACTTATGAGCTTCAGGTACCCTGTAATACCTATCAGGTTTAACAGGAGCAGGAGGCAAAGAATCAGGATTAAGAGAAGCCTCTGCAAATACATCTTCCACCACATTCAGAACAGGAGGAATAGCCAAAGGCCTATGCTGGGGTAAAAACAAAAATTCCCTAAGCCTTTTCCTGGAATCAGAGAAGTCCTGACCTTCCCATTTAAAATGCTCTCTCATGGAGTGAAGGGTCTCTGAAAAAGAAAAATCCTCAGGAGGAGAAGCTGAAGGAGTAGAATCATCCACATCAGAATCAGAATAATGAGCATACTCCTGTAAGTCTTCAGCCGAAGACTCAGACACATCCAAGCCTGCTCCCAATCCCCAACACTGGTTCCATCCTAGGCCTTTTATCAGGAGGGGGCATAGAGCCTCTAATTAAAGTAATTAAATCTTCTGCCATTTTAAGCATGTGCTTCTTGGGCACAGAACCTGAAGAACTAGGAGTGACGCCCACAGAAGCTAAACTAGACCTGCCTCTAGGAGAAGCCTTGGAAGCAGAAAGAGAGGGCCTAGACCCCTTAGGAAGGGAGGGAGTACAGTAATCTGAGAAGCCCCTACAGCCTGACCTGCCTCCTGGGAGGCCACATCCTGTAAAATCAAGGTTTCCCCCTGAGACTCCAGAGAGGCCTCCGTCGGAACCACGGTTCCACTGACGCCTAAAGAACCGGCCCCGTCGGACGACTCTCTAACCTAGGTTTAACTGCCTTGTCCTTGCGCTTCTTTGAGGAAGCCGGGCGAGCATCCGACGGCATTTTGTAATTGCACCGCTTCCCAAAGACCAACCTGGCACAATCCAACCTCCGCTTTATAGTGCTTATTGAACCTAGCACAAAAGCGGCACCCAACAACGTCGTGCTCAGGTCCCAAACAAGGTATACACAAATTATGGTAATCCCTATGCGGTATCTGTTTCCCACAAGAAATACAGTTATTCACTTTTTCTGACATCCGGTAAACCACTGAGGCAAGAAAAAACCAAAATATTCCCCAACGGGGTACTTAACCAACTCCGACTTCGGTCTGAAACTCCAAATTCGAAAAATTTCAGAACGCCGAACGGCACTTGCAACACTGCTTCTGCATCGGACCATGCGGCAAAAAAGACTGAGGATATGACGTCGGTCATGCGCATTTGTACCCTGACGTTCTGATGTCAGTCAAATGTGCCCTGACCGACGTCAGCCTTATACTCTGATATTCGGGCCGACCGAGGGACAGCGGACTACCCAAGTGTTAGGACTGCAGCAATGTGAGATGAAGAACATCCCCATATCTACAAAACAACCACAAACCTCACCAAGTTCCACCCATCAATATTCAACTCCATTCTAAAAGCCCATAACTGGAGCCCTCTACATTCTTTACACCTAGATGAAGCCATTACGTATTTTAACAAAATCTTTCTAGATCCCTTAATTCTCTTGCCCCTACATGAACAAAAAGAATCCAAATTAGCCATACTCCATAGTTAACTAAACCTACAAAAAGTACAGTTTTGTACCTACCATAAATGTAGATGTCCGAACTGGATAGCATCTGCAGTCATAACAAGTGGGTTGTCCTGTCGTCAGGCAGCCCTGCAGTCGGCCGGATTCCAAAGTCCGGGCTGATGTCGCATCTCTGTTGGTAAAAGCATCAGCCGACGCCATTTTCCTCAGTGTTTCTTGCCCCAGATGCCAGTAGCCCTCTTGCAGGCTAAAAATTTGGATAGATGCCAATGTTTCCAAATAGATAGAGGTAAACACAACAATAAGCATATATGTACATACATACATACAAACAAATACACCATAAAAGACTCCCCCCCAACAGCTAGCTATTAGGAGGGTAAACACCCTAGGAGTACCACAGAGGGGAAGGAGGGAGGGTAATCCTGACTGCAGATGCTATCCAGTTCGGACATCTACATTTATGGTAGGTACAAAACTGTACTATGTCCTTCATGGATGCATCTGCAGTCATAACAAGTGGGTAGAATACCATAGCTAACTAGGGGAGGAGGATAAAGGTAGATTATTTAGGATCCCTTGCAGTACAGCAGTGGCAAACCCTGCTCGGGATCTGGAATATAGAGGCAAATTATAATGCTTGGCAAATGTATGCACGGAGGTCCAAGTTCAATAATGTCTTTGGCTGCCACAAGAAGGCTGTGGTAGTGGCTGTTGCCCTTGTAGAATGAGGTCTTATGTTCTGTGGAATTGGTTTTCCATGGAAGGAGTAACAGTATCGTATGCAGTTTCCTATCCATTTGGAGATTGTCTGTTTGGAAATAGCTTTTCCTTCCCTTCCTGTTGCATAGGCTACAAAAAGTTGGTCAGTCTTTCTGCTGTTTTGTTCTGTCCAAGTAGTAGCATGCAGTATTCTTTCCCTGTTTTGTGGGTTGGGAAAGAAGGTAGGTAGGTGGATTGCCTGGTTCAAAGACACTCTGGATACCACCTTGGGCATAAATGTAGGATTAGTCCTCATGGACACTCTATCTTGGTGGAAGATTAGGAAGGGTTGCACTGCCATTAAGGCCTGTAGTTCTGAAACCCTCCTTGCTGAAGTTATTGCCAGTAGGAAAGCAGTTTTCCATGACAGGTGTTGTAGGTCTGCTGTTGCTGCTGGTTCAAAGGGTGATAGTGTCAACTTTTCTAGCACAAAGTTTAAATCCCAAGCTGGTAATGGTGGTTTCTGGAGGTTTTACATTCTTGATTCCTCTGAGGAACTGCCTGAGCAAAGGGTGCGAAAAAACAGGTGGATCGAAGCTGTATTCTGCTGCAATAGCTGATGCATGTATCTTGATGGAGGAGTAGGACAGGCCTGAATGAAGAAGTTCGGCCAGATACTCCAGAATGTTAGGCATATCTATGTTTGACACATCTTTTCCTCTTTCCGTACTCCAAATGACAAACCTTTTCCATTTTCCAGCATAGTTCCTTCTTGTTGAAGGTCTGCTTCAAGAATAATGTCTTTAACCCTTTGGGAAAGTTCTGGATTAGCTGCTGTTATGTGATGTTCCATGCAGTCAGTTGCAGCGTTTTTAGGTTTGGATGTATGATGCTGTAGTTGTTCTGAGTTAACATCAAAGGCATCAGAGGTATTGGCCACATTTTGTTCTGAGACAAGCTCTTCAGTAGTGGGTACCAGTGCTGTCTTGGCCAGTTTGGAGCTATCAGGATTATCCTTGGATGTTCTTCCTTGATTTTTAGTAGTACCTTGTGTATCAAAGGAAGAGGTGGGAATGCATATGCTGTTAGGCCTTTCCAGTTGAAGGAGAGTGAGTCCACTTTCCATGCTAGTGGGTGGAATGTCCTTGTGCAGAATTTTTTGAGCTGGTGATTGAGAGGTGATGCGAATAGGTCTATCTGTGGCATTCCCCATTTCTTTGAGATGGTCTTGAAGATGTCCGGGTGCAGCTTCCATTCGTGGGCATCCGAAGTGGTTCTGCTTAATATGTCTGCTAGAGTATTGTCTTTCCCGGTACAAATATTGCCTGTAACTGAATGTTGTAGCTGAGTGCCAGGGTCCACAGCTCCAAGGTCATTCTGCATAGGGGGTATGAATGAGTGCCTCCCTGTTTGTTGATGTACCACATGACTGTGGTGTTGTCTGTCCTTATCATCAACTGGCCCTCTTTGAGAAATGGTTTGAACTTTTGGATTGCCAGTTTTACTGCCAGCATTTCTTTTAAATTGATGTGCAGGCGGTTGATCCTGTGTCCACAATCCTTGCACGCATTTGTCCAGCATGTGGGCCCCCATCCTAGGTCTGAAGCGCCTGTTGTGATGGTCTGGCTTGGTTGACATCTGCAAAGGGTAGGCCTGGGTTTGACTGGCATGCCTGAGCCCACCATAGGAACTCCTGTTTTAAGCATGGAATTAGTGGGATTTCTGTTTCTAGACTGTGTCTGTGTTGGGACCATAAATTCTTTAGGTACCACTGTAGTTTCCTCATATGTAGTCTGGCAAATGGGACCAAGATTATGCATGATGCCATGAAGCGCAAGGCCTGCAGAACTTTTCTTGCTGTTAACTTGTTCAGTTTTGTTAGTGCCAAGAAGTAAAGAGGAAGTTCTTTTGTTTTTCTGTAGTCAGGAATGCCATTTGTTGTACTGTGTCCAATTCCCAAGAACGCCCTTGTTTGGGATGGTATCAGCCTTGACTTTTGTAAATTGACTGTGTATCCCAGTCCTTGTAGCAAGTAAATGACCCTTTGTAAATCTGTTGTCAGCTTGCTTTTGTTGTCCCCTTGTAGCAGGCAGTCGTCCAGGTATGGGTAAATTTGAATTCCTGTAGTCTGCAATGGGCGATTACTGATGCCAGGCATTTTGTGAATACTCTGGGCAGTAGATAAGCCAAAGGGCAAT
The DNA here is from genome assembly GCF_019279795.1 of Protopterus annectens. Taxonomy (NCBI): domain Eukaryota; kingdom Metazoa; phylum Chordata; order Ceratodontiformes; family Protopteridae; genus Protopterus; species Protopterus annectens. The sequence continues at coordinate 510,928,229 of NC_056745.1, forward strand.
GCTGAGAACTGATAGTGCTCTGATCCTGCAAGAAATCTGAGGTATCTTCTGCAGATTGGTCGAATGGGGACGTGCAGGTATGCCTCCTTGAGATCTAGAGTTACCAGCCAAGACTCCTTGCCCAGCATGGGAAGAAGTTGCTGTAGGGTCAGCATTTTGAATTTTGGGACAATGATGTATGTATTTAAGGTGGACAGGTCGAGAATTGGTCTCCAACTTTTTCCTTTCTTGGAACTAGGAATAGTCTGGAGTAGAACCCTTTCCTTGTTCTGCTGTTGGCACTCTTTCCACAGCTCTCATGCTTGCTAACTCCATTATCTGGCGAGAGCCTCTGTTTTTGATTTGGAGGTAGATTTGGCATTCTTTTGACTGGTAAAGTGTGGAAGTGAAACCGTAACCTTGATCTATGGTTTGTAAAATCCACTTGTCTTTGTTATGTAGTGCCAGTTCTTTGAAAATAAGGTTAACTTTCCGCCTAGAGGAGCTGCTATTTGTTCCCTGGTAGGCGGATTTAGGATTAAGTCACTGTGGTTGTGCTGATGTAGTGGCAGTGGCTGTGTCTGTGCCTCTGTTGTTACCTTGCCACCGCTCTGTAGGCACCTCCTCTGGATTGGTTTCTGCCTCTGGAGCGTCTATTCCTGCCCCTTTGAAATTTTGTGGAGTCAGGAAAGGACCAATTCTTGGCAGGCCAGTTCCTGCTAAACCTTGGGGGTTGAACCTGCAAGAAATCTTTAACAGTTTGAACAGATTTTGCCTTGTCTTCCATTTTCTTCATAACCTGCTGGGCAGGTGTACCAAACAAACTTGTCTTGTCCATAGGAGCATCTAGCAACTTAGCTTTAACATGATCAGGTAAAGCTTGTTCTTTTAGCCATGCATGCCTTCTTATCACTGTGCCTGTCATGGCTGATCTAAATGAAGCCTCCAGTGCATCATAGCCACATTTTAAGGAATGGTTGCTAACCTGTTGTATGTTATTTACCATCTCTAATACATATTTCTTATCAAGAGATTCATCAGTGGTTAGTTTTTAGTTAACTGATCAAGCATAAACTCTTGGTATTGTATCATGAAAACTGACAGTTTAAAGCTCTAGCTGAGAGAGTAGCTGAAGTGTAGACCTTTTTACCCCATCTGTCTAATGACCTTGCTTCCTTTCAGAAGGAATAGTTTTTAGATGTGGTCGGCTACTGCCTTGGGACCCTGGGATATAGTTTCTGGGTCTGCAAGTGGGGCCTTGTAAAGGTGGTGATGAGTATCTGGCACCCTGTAAAATCTGTCTGGTTTGGCAGGGGCTGGGGTAAAGAATCTGAGCGGAGCAAACATCATTGAAAGCATCATCCACCACAGAGAGAACAGGAGGTATAGCTAAGGGCCTGTGCTGTGGGAGGTGCAGAAAGGTCCTAAGTCTTTTCTGGAGTCTGAAAAATCCTGTTGCTGCCATTGGAACTGTTCTCGCATGGCATGCAAGGTTTCCAAAGGAGAATTCTTCTAGTGGGGAAGCAGCTGGAATGGATTCTTCAGCATCAGAATCTTCAAAATTGGAGAAGGGAGCCTCAGGCTGGTCAGTTATGTCTGATTCATCAGCAGAATCATCAGAAGACACTGGCTCAGGGGCTCTGCCCTAGGTCTCTTCTCTGGGGCTGAGAGGCCCTGTCTGGGTGAGATTGAGATCCTCTAATTAAAGAAATTAAATCTTCTGCCAAAGAAAGCATTTGAGAACTAGAAGAGGGCCTGGATGTGGGGTTTAACAGGCACTGTTTTAGAAGTCTTGGCTGCTTTAGCCCTGGCGAAGGCCTTAATGGACATGGCTGGAGGCCTAGCAGCACCACGTGCTGGGGTAGAGACATCCAAGGAATGGTGTCTGATAAGTCAACCACCGTAGTGGGTAAAATTTCTGAGGTCGATTCAAGAGTTGTAGCAGAGGCCTCAGTTGTAAGAATAGGGTCAGCTGTACTTTGATCAGTTTGTTTGCTTTACTGTCGGTTTTTGGGGTAGTCGGAGGATCCGACGGCATAATGGGTTGAAAGGCACAGGCCGAACAGGCTGCTGGCTGGGCCTAAACAAGGCAGACAGTAAGAGTGGAAATCTTTATGAGGTATTTGTTTCCCACAGGTTAAACAATTGTTAACTTTTTCTGACATCGGCTGAGGCAAGAAAGAGTCCCCAACGGGTACTTAGCTTTAGAAGTCTTCAAGTAGTATTCGTAGAAGTAATCTCTGGATCCGACCGACCGGCACTAACAGCTTGCAAGAAAGACTGAGGAAATGGCTGATGCTTTTATACCCAAAGACCAACAGAGATGACGTGGTGGAGACATCAACTTTGATCCGCCAACTGCAGGGCTGCCTGACGACAGGACAACCCACTTGTTATGACTGCAGATGCATCCATGAAGGACATCTACTACTTTTAGGTAGGGATAGAGCCTGGAAAGTCTGGCACAGTAACAAAACACTGACAAATGAATCTAACTTAAAAAAAAAATCAGGAACCAAGCCAAATAACTAGTCATCAATGACAAAAAAATACATTTCTCAAAACAACTATCCACCCATAAAAACAACCCCAAGAATTTTTGGAAATCTGTATTCTCCCTCCTCAATTCCAGATCCACTCAAAATGCATCTCCATCCTCTGACATGATCCCCCAACATATAGCCAAACACTTTCAACTCCTACTTTGATACCATCATTAAACTCGTTCCTGAATCCCCTACAAATTCAAATCCATACACCACCAATAATACAAACATTAGGCATGCAACCATACGAATGTCTTCCAATCATCTTGCATCCCATGAAATTTCCACTAAAGAAATACAATACCAGAAACCATTAGTTTCTCCCTAAAACCTGTTCCCACCTCTCTAATTCTAAAACATTTAGAGAAACTGAAACCCTATTCCCTATCTGCTAACAACCTTCTCCAAGAATACTTGAAAATCGCTGCTGACGCAATAACATACCCCATCAGTATTCTAATAAACTGATCCATCTCTGAAGGAACCATCCCAAAAATCTGGAAAAATTCCAAAATAACTCCACTCCATAAAGGCGGTAATACAAATGTCCTTACTAACTACAGACTGATCTCTATTCTTTCTCCTAGCTCCAAAATATTAGAAAAGTGTATACATAGTCAACTGCTCAACCACCTCATAGACAACAACCTCCACGGCCAACACAATATGGTTTTCACCCATTCCATAGCACTACCACGGCCCTCCTCTCCTTCACAGACCATGAACAAGGCTTTTGATGCAGGTCTAATAACTTCAGTAAACCTGTTGGACTTATCCAAGGCATTTGACAAAGTGTCACATACTAAACTACTTCAACAACTGTTAGAAATAGGCTGCTCCCTACATACACTGCCCTGGTTTACTAACTATTTACACAACAGATAATCAATGAGCATACAATGTAGCTATCTGTTAAATAAAATAGGAGTACCCCAAGGGTCCATCCTCGGACAACTGCTCTTTAATATTTTCCTAAACAATTTACATCTAGTGTCCTCACAAACCACACTCGTCCAATATGCAGACGATTCCACAATAATATCCTCCTCCAATAACTTTCAAGACCTCGTAAAAATAACCCAAAAAGCATAGAAATCTGACTTAATGACTCAATTACTTCTAAATGCCAAAAAAACTAAACTACTTATTTTCCCCGCCAAACCAACAACACAAGACTTATTTACTCCCAAGATAAAGCAGATGTTCAGATTGTTCATTCTGCAAAACTACTTGGTATAAAAATAGATGATAAACTCTCCTACGAGCAACACATTCTTAACACTATAAAAAGAACTCATTTTAAATTAGTAAACTCTACAGGCATTAAAAGTACATGGATGGACCCACAAAAATCAAGCTGGCCAAGTCTTTACTACTTCCCTCTCTCTTTCACGGTACTCCCATTTCACAAACCTTCACTCTTCCCTCTTTAATAAACTACAACGATGTTACTACAAAACTGCAAAATTTGCCTCCAGCTTGCAACACAGTACCCATCATTGCCAAGCTATCAAAATTCTTAATTGGCATGAATTCTCCCAATACCTCAGTTACACCTAAATAACTCTGCCTCACAAGCTAGTATATAACCCAGGCAAATACTCTGCTCTATCAACCCGTCAACCCTACACCCCCTCTAGAAATCTACAGTCCACAAATAATCAACTTCTGATCATATCAAAACCACACAAAAGAGCAGGAAAAAGCCTATGTTCCTATTCCATAGGTAAATTATGGAAGGCTCTACAAACATCTATTACTTTTTAGATTCCCTTAATGCTTTTAAATTCTCACTAAAAAGCTACTATCTTAACAACCCCACATGTCCTCACTCCCTTATTACCAGACCCCCATAATCTTGTCCTCATTACTCCCTCTATCCAAAGCTGTAACCAATCACTAACGAAAAATCCAGCTACTATTTCTCCCTAACTCATTCCTTGTGAGAAAAAAATATATAGTGAGTGGGTTCTAGTGTATATCTCAGTTTTTAATGCAATTTAATTAAAACGAATTAAATATAATTTCTTTTTTTTCTACAAAATGTCTTTACCTTCACCTCTATATTAAATAGAAGGTGTTACAGTATTTGTAGAAAAGTTTGTTATGATGTGACAATTGTTGTCTATGTATATTTTTGTATAGTTTAAAGTCTTTCTTTCTGAAATTGTATAACTACTTATATACTGTAATCTGATGTTGTTATTTTACTCATTGTGGAGCTTTTCTCCCTGGGCCTCCACTGAAAATGGGTTTCTGACCCAGTGGACTTTCCCGGCCAACAAATGTCAATAAATAAATAAATAATGCTAGAGCAAAGGCCTCTTTCTCAGAGAAAGTACAGTGGAGCAATTCCTACTTACTTATAACAGGAACACACTGAATCAGTGGCAAATGAATAGTGGAGTGTTACCCTATTTCTGGCAGTCTACCAAAACTTAGAGCTCCTCACCCTGCCCATCAGTAGGCGTGACGGATCAATCATCTCAGAGTACAGAAACTGCCTTTCAGACCCACAGACAGAACCCTTTCAGTTTTATAGGCTCCAGAAGAAAGAGAATATGAAAATGCAAACTTGTAAATACCTACTACTCCAAACCAAAACACACACAGACACACACACAGACAGACACACACACACAGACAGACACACACAGACAGACACACACACACAGACAGACACACACACACACACAGACAGACACACACACACAGACAGACACACACACACACAGACAGACACAGACACACACACACAGACACACACACACAGACACACACACACAGACACACACACACAGACACACACACACAGACACACACACAGAGACAGACCAAAAAAGAAAAAAAAAGGCTGCTGAGCATAACTCAATGCCACCTCCAACACCAACAAACTATATATATCCAAAGAGGGGGATGTTGAGTTGGTATTACCAGTAAGGTAACGTATTCTATGAACTTATACGAACATCTTCTGTTACAGGTAAGTAGGACTTGCACAACTCTCCTATGTTCAAAAACACACTCCATCACTGGCATATGGGTAGATTCCCAACACTTAACCAGACTGGGAGGAGAAGGGATAAGGGTCCAGCAGCCTCTGGAGAATGGTCCTAGCAAAGCCTGCTCTGGATTTAGAAAAGGATTCCAATTTGCAGTGCTTCATAAAGGTATGGACAGAGGACCAACTTGCTACCTCTAGAATACTCCTAGAGTCCACTCCTTTCCAATAAACCACTGAAAAGGAAAAGTTCCTGGTGGGTGTAACAAAGAACAGTACCGCAGGACAATCAACAGTCAACAGTTTGCCTAGACTTGCATATAGGTTGACCCTTCTTTGCCCCGGTGTAGGAAATAAAAAACCTTTCTGCCTTCCTGAAGGGTTTAATTCTGTCTAGGTAGTACCTGAGCTGCCGATGCACATCCAGTGTATCAAGTATCCTCTCTCCCTTATTCTTTAGGTTATGTGGGAAGAACACAGGAAGGTTAACAAACTGACTGAGGTTGAATTCTGAGACCACTTTCAGCACGAAACAGGGATTAATGTGCAACACAACCTATCTATCCATGTGGAAAATCAGGTAAGGTTCTCCTATCATGAGAGTTTTCAGCACAGAGACTTGCTTTATAGATGTCAGAGCAATAAGCAAAACAGCTTTTCACATTAAGGACTTTGGATCATTCTGAGCGGTAGGTTCTAAAAGCGGTAAGATCAATTTTTCAGGAAAGTAGTCGAGATACCATGAAGCAGGAATTTGCTTTTGAGGGGATCTCAAATGCAATACTCCTTTCATGAACTGTTTTACCAAAAGAGAAGAGGGGGAGCCACTGAAACAGGAGCAGAAATGGGTGCTATATGCCCCTTAATGGATGCATATGATAAGCCACCCTGTAGTTCACACAAATATTTCAAGAATAGCGGTATTTTAACATCAAAGGACCCTCTGCTCCCATTTAGGCACCACTTTCAAATGGATGAGGTTTTTCTGAGCGTAAGATTTTCTAATAGCAGATTTTCTGGCCTCCTTTAACACCTGCTGCACCATCCTCATGAAACAAGTGCCTAAACAGAATCAAGACAATTATCTAGGCTGTTAACCTCAGCAAGCCAGGAAACAATGAATGAAGTCACAGCACAATTCCACAGAAAATATGTTTATTCACTGCAAACAATTCATTAAGTGCTTTCGTTCAAGTGCATACTGAACTTCATCAGAACAATTAAGTCAATCTCAACTTAGTAATTATACAATTAAAAAAAAAAAATCACATGACCAGCCAAGACTGAACACTTAGACACAGAGATTTAAAATTCTAATTCTGACCCGTGTGAACACCCCCCCCACACACACACACATCTAAATATCATACTTCCATTTTAAAATGGGAGCTAATGAACAAGTGATCAACTACTTCAAAGAAAAATAAATAAAATAGAGACATTGCAGAATTTGAGAGTGGAAAGGCATATCCAAAACCACCAGGTTTCCATGGAAATAGCCCTTCATCCAATCAGTGTGAGGCAGAGGCTTCAGTGGAAGGAGGAGACAACCAGGCCTTAGAATCCATCCCTTCAGACTCAGAAACAGTGTCAGAAAGAATCAGGAGTTACCAGCAGAATGGCCAGAGACAACATTACAAAATGAACTGTGAACCAGGGAACTCGACCGAAGAAACAGCAGTACCACTGCTAACAGAAACAAGTTTGAATTCAAGTTTACAGCAAGGTATTGACACTAACTGTGGTTAACAACTCTAAAAATGACTTTCACATTTACAATTTTCCTGACATGGAACTTTGGGCTATGCATGCAAATTTGTTAGCTAAAGTGTTGTTGTTTGTTCCTTTAAAACATATGGACTTGGTGAAATCTATTATTGCTGTGAAAATGTATACAAGAAAACTGAATTTATGTCTTTGGTTTAACAACAATGATTCTACTAATAGGGTAAGCACTGAGTTAAAATGTCCAAGTGTGTTTAATCCCCCATTACACTCTTCCATTAATATGTATGAGAAAAGTTGTGAAAATGCCATTAGAGTGTTTAATAAGTGTTACAAGTCTAATAATTTTTGTAGTAATTTAAGTAGCCAGGAAGTTGACCTTCTTAAAGAATTAACTACAGACAGTAATATTAGGATTATAAAGCCTGACAAGGGGGGTGGGCTTGTTGTTATGAATCGTGTAGACTACACAAACAGAATGAATTGCTTGTTATTCACTGATGGTTAGGAGTCAGTATCAAAGAATGAAATACATGTTGGTTATCAGAAAATTGATGGAACTTTAAATGACTTGTGGCTTGAAGGAAGTATTTCAAAGCAAGATTATGACTTTATGTTCAATGATAAACCAGTGGTGGCAAGCATGTTTGGCATCCCAAAGATTCATAATGACATTAGTAACCCCCCACTCCATCCTATTGTGGATGCCAAACAGTCAAAAACTTATTATATTAAAAAAATCTTGGATGAGAAATTTAAGTCAGGTGTAGTTAATATACAAGACTCCTAGCAATTTTTGAAAATATTGAATGAAACAGAATTCTCTTGTGATCTTATATTTGTGACCATTGATGTACGCAATCTTTTTTTTCTGTAATATCCCATGACATTGGGTTAAACTGGTTTGAACAGCAGTTGCAAAAACATGCGGGGTATACGGCAAATGAAGCTTATACTTGGTGTACCCTTACGGAATTAGTATTAAAACACAACTATTTGTATGTTGAAGGACAATTTTTTAAACAGGTGAGTGGAGTTGCTATGGGAGAAGCATGTGCCCTCACCTTTGCCAACTACATTATGTCATTCTGGGAAGAACACTATATATTTAATGGACCCTATGTGGGAAACTGGGTGTCCTATATGAGATTTTTGGATGACATTTTTATGTTGTGGAAAGAGCCTTTTAATATATTGAGTGAATTTTTAGAATACATAAATAATACAGTTGAGTTTTTAAAATTTTCTTGTAATGGGATATGGAATCCATTGCTTACTTAGATGTAAAAGTATCAAAGGATAGGGTGAACAGTAGATATTTCTCCAATGTATATCAAAAACCTACTTTTTTGAATTTGTACCTTTACTATTCAAGTGGGCACCCACAATACCAGATAAAGGCTGTAGTTAAAGGCCAGTTTGTGTGAGTAGCCCACGTGGTTTCAGAACACACCAATTTTTTGACTGAATGTGGGAAACTAATGGATTTTTTTACTGCAAGAGGTTACCCTTGCAAGTTAGTTAACAGCATTAAACTTCAGGTAGTACAGAAGAGAGAAAATGGCACTTACTTTCCCATTTTAAATAGCAATTAAAGTATGCTATCTCCAGTGGACAATGCAGATCAGTTGGATAAAAAGGTATTTCTTACCTATTGTTTTGACTCACAAGAAATAGTGAACATTATGCACAATAACTGGTAGATTTTTTTCTAATGACATTGACACAATACAAAACCTTGGAACAAAGCCTAGGATAATGTTTAACAATTATTAGTAAGGGGTAGCACTCACAGTTTGACAAACCCACGCAAAAGAACTGGCACATATAAGTGTGGGAGTTATAGCCAGTGTAAACACATACTTGGCAAGGAGCATGCAGTCATAGCTAACAGAAAATATGGATGCAACCAATATTTCAATTGCAGTTCTTGTAACATAGTATATGCAGCTTTATGTGACACATTTCCAAGTTTTTATACACGGAAAACTTCAAGGAGACTAAGAGATTGAGTATACAAACATTTTTTAGATATAAAAAAAACTTAGCAATTCATTGTACAGGCACATTAGCATTAATCAGGGACATGATTTTAAGTTTCATGTTTTAGATTATGTTACGTTTGATGAACAAGGTAAAACTACTGCATCACATTTAAATTACAAGGAAGTTTTATGGCAGATTAAGTTGAAAGCAACTGTTCAACCAGGATTAAATGAGTGTTGTTCATTAACTCCCATTTTAAAATTGAAGTATTATGATATTTAGATGTGTGTGTGTGTGTGTGTGTGTGTGTGTGTGTGTGTGTGCGCGGTCACTTGGGTTAGAACTAGAATTTTAAATCTCTGTGTCTTTAAGTGTTCAGTCCTTGCTGGTCATGTGATTTTTTTTTTAAATTGTATAATTACGAAGTTGAGATTGACTTAATTGTTCTGATGCAGTTCAGTATACACTTGAATGAAAGCACTTAACTAACTGTTTGTGGTGAAGAAACTTATTTTCTGTGGAATTGTACTGTGACTTTGTTCATTGCTTCCTGGCTTGCTGTGGTTACTGGTCTGGAACCATCTAGGCGGTTAGCTGTAGCTGCTTCAAAATGGGGTGCAGCAGTTGTGCCTGACACTGTGTGAGCAAATCCAGAGTCTGAGGAAGTGTGTGGTAATTGCCATTGGCCAATACCATTAGAAGAGAGCCAAGACTGCCTGGGCCAATAGAGGGTCACCACAATGACATTTGCATTTCTTTCTGAACCTTCAGAAGTACCTTCTGAATCAGTGCAAATGGTGAAAATGCATACAGAAATATTCCCATTCAAGCGAAGAATAATGTGTCTGCCCTCCATGCATGGCTGCAACAATGCCTGAACAGAATTTCTCCAGCTATCTATTTTGAAAGGAGGTGACCACATCTATCTGAGGTGTTCCACACACACGGACTAGAACCTGGAAAACTACTGCCTTGAGTGCCACTCATGTGGGTCTACCAGGATCTGCTTAGTCTTTCTGCTAAGAGGTTTTGCTCTGATGAGCTGTATGATGCCTGAAGAGACACAGGATGCTATAAGCCAGCTCCCAGGCCATCACCAGCACAGAGGCTATGTTCTTGTATACCTCCCTGTTTGCTGAGGTACCACATCACTGTGCTGTTTGTCTGTAACTACCAGAAGGGGACTCAGAGTCCATAGGTGGTGAACGACTTTCATGGCATGGTTTATTGTCAACATTTCCATGATACTGCTGTGCTACAGTGTCCTTCGGCTCTGAAGTGGCTTTCAGTTGCACTCACACTCCCCCTGACACAGCTCCCTATGCAAAGTTGGATGAATCTGTCTGCGCAGTTTGTGCTGGAACAGGCACGAAGTGAAGACTTTTATTGATGGTTAACTGTGCTCTCAACCACTAACTGTTGAATGGGCAAGCACTGGTAACACAGATTCCCGGGAATGTAGGTGCTGGTTCCAATAACTGCAGACATATCGGTGAAATTTCCACATGTGGAGAGTCTAGTAGTATCATGAAAATCATGGACACCATAAGCCCTAACATTTTTAGGAATTTTATTGAAGAGGCGAAGTTCCTTTTGGAGAATTTCTGAAACTCCATCTGGTAAGACCGGACCATGTCATTGGGAAAAAAAGGCCATTCTTTTTTGAAGTCTATTAAGTACCCCAGGAAGAGTCTTTGTGAGTGTGTCAGGTACAACTTCCAAAGGCTCAACTCGAACCCTAGTTGGGATGGCAAGGTTGGGGCCTTTTCTACTGATTCCAGACAGGAGAATATAGACTCTGGACAGATCAGCATGTTGTTCAAGTAAGGAGAGATGAGAATGACAAGAGTCCAGCAGTGGGCCACTACTGGAGCATGGCATTTAGTAAATACTCAAGGTGCACTGGATAGCCTAAAATCAATGCAGAGAACTTGTGGTGTGAACCAGACAACAAATCTCAGATGTCTCCTGAAGCAATCAGCAATGGGAATATGCATTCCGAAAGTCCAGAGTCATCATGAAGTAGCAGTCTAGCAAAAGAGGAACCACTCTCTGCAGGCTGAGCATCTTGAACTTGGGGACCTTCATAAAGAAATTCACAAAGATAGGTCCAACACCTATCTCCACAATATCTCCCTTTTGGGAACCAGGAAAATTCTGGAGCAAAAACCTTTCATCCTTTCCAAAGGAGGGACCGATTCTATGACCCCCCAAATCCAGCATCTGACGCAGGGTAGGAGGAAATAAAGTCTGGTATGGCAAGTGAAGGAGCACTCCCTTGAACTGAGGCAGATGTTCCTTCCGCTGTCACTTGTAACTTCTGCCAACAATGCTAAGCATCCATTTGTCGGAAACTGACAATCAGGCTGCCTTGCTGAGAGCTAACTTTCAAGATGGCGCACCTAGAGGGGGGACTTGGGAAAGATGCATGCTGTGTCATGGCATAGTCATAGGTTAGAAGGGGAAATCCACTTTTTTGGGAAAGGAACTCCGCTCATTAGGTTTGGCAGAATTTTCATCCTGCCATTTCCTTTTGGTGCCTTGGCTTTTGTTCAGCTGGGACTTCTGTTTGCTAAGCTGACGAAATTTAGCCTACTTAATGAAGGGAAATTTAGGAATATGGGACATTTTAGACACCCCTTGCATCAGTTTACCTCTGTCATCTCATTGTTTAAGGATCTAATTAACTGCTGTAATAAACACACAATCAGAATCAAGTGGAGCATTCATAGTCTCTTTTTTTAATTCATCAGAAAAGTTGTGACTGTGCAAGCAAGCATACCTCCTTATCATTCTAGAAGTCGTTGCATTTCTAGAAACAGTATCAACCCTTCCGAGGCACTCTTTAAAGCATATTTCGATACTTAAGAAACCTTGGACACATTATCTTTGAAACAAACTTTCTGCTCAGCAAGTAATGATGCAACAAACATCTAAACTATACTTCAACACAAACTTTCACATAAAACACTGGTAGTTAGACACTTAACTTTGAAGACAAATCTTTTTTGTTGGAAGATGTCACTAGGGACATAGCAGCAGGATCTACAGACAAGGAGGCCTGGATACCAGACATGCTCAAGCACACCCTGAATTTCTTAAACACATTTTTAGACAAGGTAAAATGTTAAGCGTCTTTCCATTTGAATAACCTGATTTACCACAAATGTATCAATGTAGACTAAGTTTTGGTGGGATCAGTCTCACATCAAGATATATTAAAACTAGTACATCAGTTATATTAAAAGCAACATCAGTCTCCACAATTTTCAGTACAGCAGCTCTCCAAAACACTTAAGCTTCCATCTGGTATTTTGTCAGCACCTGAACAAATCTATACCTCCTCACAGGTAAATTAAAAGTACAAAGCTTGTAACTTATCAAGTCTTATTTGCCAAAATCATTTATTTCATGTTAAGCATTGAACTGAAAAAAACTTTGTTGCTGGCAAGGAAAACACACATTCAGCAATATGATATGGCTAGTGTTTTCTTTTTGTAGCTTTATTCAGATTATGCAGGCCTATATATATATATATATATATATATATATATATATATATATATATATATATATATATATATATATATATATATATATATATATATATATATACACACACACACACAAATTCAGACTGGCATCACTACAGTAACCATGACATTTACCCATTCGACAAACATTGTTTCTGAACTACACTCATTTCTCTCTATGCAGTTTGACTTTTATTTAGTGGTAAGAATATAAATCTACTGGAACTTTCCCAAGAATATGCACTACAGGCAATACTAAATATCCGTATGGCTATGATAAAATTCTGGTAAAAGGCCAAGGCCAATAACCAAATCTTTGTGTTCTAAGTAAATCATCAGACTGAACATTTTTGATCCACACTTGAAATGCCCTTTTGCACTGTGGATTCTTGTCTCTGTGTCAAGTCTTCCACAAATCATATGACCAAACACCTTACATCTCAATTTGCTACAGTCCCACACAAAAGCACCATTTGGGTTTCCACAATGACCTGAACAAAGAAGCAGTTTATATTAAAACTCTTTTAGACAACACTCCTCTTGAGCCAGTGTTTTGAAAGTTTGAACTGACATGATGTTACAGTCTCTGCTCATGCATCTAGTCTAAACAATACACTCAAATTTAGAAAATTTTCCCCACAGATTTCCAATTCAGATTCCAGTAACTGCAACCTTTTTCTGTACTTTACCTTGTACACTATGCACCCTGTGCATGTTCTCCACAAAACCAGTGTTCACAAATAAATCTTACTCATGACTCTGCTTCTGAATATGCAAGTCTTTTTGACTGTAAATTTCCTTCATTTTACACACTTTAACTAAATGTGTGTTTTTACTAGAGCTGATACACATTTGATACATATATTTCTATTGTGCTTACATCCAAGTCTGCTGCAGGCAGCTTTCTTTGCTCCACACATAACTGACTTGTCTGACAGAAACTTCATGACTATCTTCACTATTTTACCACTTTTCAGCTTTTCTATTATAGAAGCCACTCTACATGCACTCACAATTGAGCTTTTTAAACTGTGATAAGGCAATTTAATTTGCTCCACACATATCAACCACTTTTCTTAACATTAAATCTGATTTTCTCAGTAATATGTACCTTTTCTGATAATTTCTGATACCACACATTGTTTTGACTTATAATAATGAATCACACAACTCACCAAATACTGTACTTGGCTTGATTCTTTAACACATACAGTAACATACTCTGTAGGATCTTCTACCCTTGTGATGAAAGAAAGAATAAATGGCAGATTCTTTCTGTGCTCATAGTAAATCAGAAACCTTTTTCTCTTCTTCAATATCATCTCTTTTTTATTAAAATTCAAAAGCATTAAAAACCTATGACTTCTTCCCCTACAATATACAATATGCAAAATGTAACATATCTTTTCAAGCCTCTATGTGATGCTGCTCAAAGTTAGAAATAAATCATAGGTTAGAGATACTATTTCTACTTACAAAATGTATTACCCTAAAGCAAGGGGATAACAGGTACCTACAGTTGAACCATTTCTCAAACAAAACATGCAGTGACTACTTTGTATACTTTTGATATCACAAAATATTTTTGATAGGATAGCTGCAAGAGTGAGAAAAAGATCAGTTGCTTGCTGATTCACCAGCGTGTACTTCAAACTGCATTACTACACATGATGAAGACCATATAATATATGTATTTTGGAATGGAAAAACAGACTAGAGTTTGTTACTTAAAGCTATGCACTCAAATAGTAGACCCTATATCAAGCTGACCCAACTGCTTCCAGAGATTTGATAACTACTACAGATTTCAGCAATCCACTACATTACTCCATTACCACCACCCTCTCACTGAACAGATGTCCTTCCAAGATCACTGCTGCAATATTTTTTACTAGTGGGATATCCAAGGACAACCATACTTCAGACTACCATATCAAAGCATGGGCCCTTCCACACCCCCATGCGTCCAATGTATGACCCAAGTCCAAAGGCAGAAGGTACACAAGAAATGTACAGGCATGAACTACAACTCTGCTGCCAGTCTGAAAACAGAGCTGTGCTTCATTTTAGGTGTGTTACTCATATGTCTCGCACTGTTACCTGGCCATTTCAGTAAATAAGTACCCACTTGGGAACCTTTCCTTTCTTACCGTTTGATATTTTTATGTCACCTAGAAAAGGTGAACGTGAATGTTGGAGGAAGATTCCACATAAAGACCATCATGACAAGTGTATTTTGTCTTGGTTCTTCTTTAGTCGTTCACTTGGAAAAACAAAGACTCAACCTTCCTATGCTGGACACAATGTCAGTTGCGACTTCCTGCACTGACAACCAGATGTATCCAAAGTCGTCTACGAAATCTAAACTTGAGACTTCAGCTGTCCAGCCCTTACCAGGCATCTCCAATGATGAGACCTTGGATCGTTCGGTACCTATGCCCACCCCAACTATCATAACCCTCTCAGAGGCTGATATGGAGCACATCGACTGGGGCTGATCTGACATCTGTTACAGACAAGAAGGGGTAACTGAGGGGCATCCCCTCAAATTCCTATCAGATAGGAAGTACCTGGTTCCTAAATTGAAGTTCATCAGGGTTCTGACCCTCCCAGGTTTGTGCAGGCAGACGTTCATGCAAAACAAAAGGCATAAACCTAATCATTCCTCTCCCTCTCAGTTAGTGAGAGAGCCTTGAAAAGAAAAACAAGACTTTACCAAAGGGCTTTTTAAAGCTTTTATCTCTGTGGAATCTCCTCTATATTTCCAGGTTCCACCTGATATTAGGGCCCCTTCTTATACTCATTTGAAAAGGTAGAGGGATACTTCTCTAAGGAGGAAGACCATGACTCTGAAGATGAAGATTCCCTGGTCTATACTTCTCAGATCCACTCTTTCCTGGCTGTGACTTTTGAAGGAGACGCTTCCTCTCATTTTCACTCCCGATTCCCCTTTAGAAGAAATTTCTTTTGGGGACACCATTGTAAAAATTATTTTAAATGGGAAAGTTTTAAAACATATGATGCCCAACAGAGACACTATGCCTTACTGTAGATAGATCCCCTAAGCCATTTGCATCCCTTATATGGTAAGTGAAACTGTTTTGTTTACCAAAATGAACTACCTTGTCCTTGCACCGATTGTTAACATGGCTTAAACAGCATTGAAGCTATTGTGAATAGTTGAAGATTAAACAACACCATATTTACAGTTATCTGCAAACTTAGTTAACCATAAGCCAGAAATGCTGGCCTGGAGATCTGAAAAACATATGCAAAATAGGAGAGGGCTCAAAATTGAACGTTAGGTATACGACTAGTAATTGTTTTGCTTTCAGAAGTGGCACCTGCTACTCTAACCAGATGGATAGCTGATTATCTGACAGAACCCATCACATGATTTAAGGATTTATATTCAGATTTACAAGTCTAGCAATAATGCTTGCATGGGGAATAGTGTCAAAGGCCTTGGCCAGGTCTAGATGTGCTATATGCACTGCATAACCAGCACATCCTTTCCTTCAATTACTTTTTCAAAGAAATTAATAAGTTTAAAGAAGCAGGACCTTCCTTTGATAAAGCCAAATTGATGAGGGTCCAGGGTTGATTAATGAAGTCTGCAGTAATGTGTTCCACAGCTTTATATATTAGGCTTGTGAGACTAATGGGTTTATAGTTGCTAGGAGCCATGGTTGGACCACCCTTGTGTAATGGCATTACAATAGCTGTTTCCAGGCTCCAGGAATGCAACCAGTGGAGAGGCTTATATTAAAGAGTTTGACTGAGGGGTCAGAAAAAAACATATTTGGCACTGATAATCAGGCAACTTGGTATGTTGTCAGGGCCCATGGATGAAGTATTCTTAGTTTTTGAAAGAGCTAAGAGAACTTGTCCCATACTAATTCAAGAGGGTAGCTGGGATTGTGGAACCTGTGGGATAGCTATAACTACTGGTGGAATAAAATTTGCACTATATTTGTTAGCTAGGATATTAGCCATTTCCTTTGGTTCAGAGAGTATAGTATTATTGTAGATTATCTCCAGAAACTGTTGGGTGTTAGTCCTTAACTTCCTGACATAGTTAAAGAAAGATTTGCAGTTATTTTTGGTTTTAGTGGCTATTTTAAGTTTACCCTCAGATTATAGCTTCCTAATGGTTCCCTTATGGTTTCCCTTAAGGTCTTTGTTAGTTTGCTTAAGTATACTCTTAAGGTAGGTAGAATGAGACCTCTTATAAGCATTAAGCAGATTTCTCTTGTTATACAATTTATTTATATGGATATTCCAACACAGGAGTTTGTTTTTAAACTTCTCTATTTGCTGCAGACAGGGACTGTCTTATCAATGCAATTACTTAAGTGTGGGTGGAAGTCAAAGGCCTAGGCAGCAGCTTTAGCAATAGGATCTTTCAGAGGACGATTACTGCAGAATTTATTTAAGTCATCAAGTAACTAAAGAAAGTTTGCTTTCCAGAAGTCCCTAAACACAGAACTACTTACAGGTGAAATATCACCAGTTTTAAAAGGACAAGGTAACTCAATTATACACTGATTTAACAAGACATGATGATACATATAGAGTTGTGCAAGAAATGGTCATATTTCTGTGGACAAGATCCAGGATATTGGGGCTCCTAGTAGGATGGTTTACTTGTGAATGTGAGTTAGCATTTATAATGCAAGGAAGCACCAGGCATGCTGACCACTAATAGTGTAGGTCAGCCAGTTTATTTCTGGACAGTTGAAGTCCCCCAGTAGAAAAGTATTGAGCTTAAAGGGAGTTCCAGCTAACACATTAAGACAGCTTATCATGCCCAGAAAGGGACATATGTGTTTTGTAGCTAGCTCTGAAGTGGTAATTAGTCTTGTTTAGTGTGATTTGGACTTCTAGGAGTTCACATGTGTTGTCCCAAGGAATGTGTCATGAGGTGATGATATCCTCACTAACTGCAGCTGACTCTGTTTCTTTTGCACTTCCTGCCTATATACCTCGCTGCTATGCTCTGAAATGTTTCCACCATCCTCCAGACAGAAACTGATCTGATCACGCTCAATGGATGTTGTTGCTGCAGCATACAAAACCTGGGAAGGGAGGTGTAACTGTTTAAGTTAGTAGGAATGTGAGGAATACAACAATTTCAGTTTCTTTTCAATGGAATCAAGCAAGTATAAAGTCAAACGCCTAAACTTGCACACAACCCATAGCCAGCTCCACTCCCCTTTAATCACTCAACTTAATTAGAATTTTTATTGCTCATCTCAAAAGCAGGTCCTATGCACATTTAAATATTCACTGCTAAGGCTGATGGACTAATCAAATCAACAAGGGTCCATTTTCAGCCATGGAATTGTCACAAAAATCACTGAAACGTCAGCAATGAAAAAAAAAATTCTTATAATTTGGGGATGAACTTGAATTTTATATACTTTTACACCACCCAATAACATACAACGGACAGCATCAAGAATACACAGCTAATGGAATGGTTAGTTAAATGAAAGAGTCGCTGTAGTTTCGATTGTTTCTTATTTGTTGATATGTGTTTCGATGACTGACTGACTGACTGAATGGTGTAAGCTAGTCAATACTAGAGAGAAAGGTGTTGTGGAAGTGTGATAAACAGGTTGGAGACAGACTCAGACCTTGGTTGCTATGGTAGTGTGGATTAGGTGGTAGTTTAGTATGTTTACATTTGTAGCTGTAAAGGGAATTTAGCTCCATTACACAAGTGCAACGGGTACTAAGGCAACAATCCCTAATCACATACATGTATACTGGAAGGAAGAGGAAACATGGTTTTCAGTTCTAAACTTTTTGATTTTATTTACAATAAAATAACTTATCTCCTTTCACTTTAACTTAATTCCAGTGTTTACTGGGTGTCTTTTTGTTCAAGTTTTCTGGGGTGCTCCTAATTTTCACCTCAGAATTTAGCTCTGTCTTTTATAAAACATGTACTTCAATTCAATGAAGCTTCAATTTTATGTGGAAAAAGTAAGAAATCTTTTCTTACAAAGTAACTTTATGGTGATTAATCGCATACCAATACTGAAATGAAGCACGTAGTTGTATGTGTTTGCAGAAAGTCAAGTAGACTACATAACTGAAAATATAATAGCCAAATACACACACCATAAACATTTCTTCATTATTTTTACAGGATTACAAACATTACACTGGTAGAAAAAAATAGGAAATCATAAAATCAAACCAAACATCACTTGGGATAGAGTTGACACTCTGCACTGTATACAGATTACACAGAAAACACCGATTTTTACTACAATTCTACTGCAAGCTAATAGGGTTACCACCTGTCCCACTTTGAGAGGGACAGTCCCTCTTTGGGCAGTTGTGTCCTGACAAAAAAAATATTAAAAAGGGCAAATGCCCTGAGATTGTAGGACATAATTATGTCCCATACTTTATGTAATAGTTGCATAGTTATTTCTGTATCTAAAATACCTAAATGTTATAAGAAACATAATAAGCAACTAAACTGCTACAAGAATAAGCTTTTATTTAGGAAAAAAAGTTAAGTTCTATCTTTTGTACTGACCGTGGGTATGTGTCGGCCTGTAAAATCTGATGTGTGCCCCGAAAATGCCCCACTTTGGCCATTTGAAAAGGTGGCAACCCTACAAGCTAACATTCAGCAATGACAAATACTTACCTTCTTGATTTCTGAATGGGGATGAACAATATCTTGAAGTAGATACACCCCCACTTCCAGACACGAATATTTAAAATATGTGGCCTCCATCTATACGACAGCAATCCAAGCACCTTGGTGCCAAAGAAAGGCAATACTTAAATGTTAAACATCTTTTTTTTTTTTTTTTTTTACAGAGGCTTCTTATAAGCAAGTACTAGGCTGCCTTTGCTGGTCATTGTAAACCTAGCCAATTTCCCTTTTTATGCTCAAATTAACCTATCCCACTTGGTTTGAGATTGGCCTTACCCATCCCATGGTCAATAATTATACATTAACCCTAATGAAAATAACTGGGATCATATCATAGATAATTTGGGGGACCCATGCATGGGATAGAGCATTTAAGAGCTGCCTCTGTCCATTATATTCTGAATCAGAATCTCCCCTACCCTTTTTCTACAGGGCCAGAAAGAAATTTAGCACAAGATTTTTTCCTTTTACCTGGAGAACTATTTGAAGTTATTTTGTCTTCTAGTTGGTAAGCTACGGGAAAAGATTTGCAGGGAATTGATAAAAATGAACCTGGAATTATCTTTGAGGCAAACTTTTAATTTCCCTAGATATCTGTCCACAGTTACGAATGTTCAATGGGTAGCAAACAGCCTCCTCTTAGTGGTTAGTATACAGAAAAAGGGAACTGAGGCAAGAGGGAGACAACAGTCATTTACAAGAGCCTTTAAAAAAGAAAAACCTGTATCTATCTTGAAAGGACTAATGATTTTGTTCCCTGAAGCCTAGGCTATTATGCAAACTGCTTCTTTTGCTTAAACATTTGATTCTGAACATTTGTTTTTTTTTTTTTTTTTGATTACAGCAAAAAAAAAAAAAAGGTTACTGCTTTATGTTCTCATACCAGCTAGATTCTTCTCATTCTATCCAGTTTCTAGTCTTTCTTAAACCAATGTGTTCTGCGAATCTAAAGCTATTGCCAGATAAGCAGACTTTAAATTTATCAGGAACAACTTCAAGTGGAGTGTACAGCCAGAAATACCAATCTAATAGCAATTACATTGACTGTAATAAACACATCAGACTGTAAAGGAGATCAAGTTTTCATGAACAGAAATTAGCTGACATGTCCTTTAGTTTTTTTTCTTTTTTTACTTTAAATCTGTTCGCTGGTGTATTCACTCCATTATTCAGTCTCACCCTAGCTATCAAACGCAATACAGTTACAGGTTCAGCTAGACAGTGCAAACAATCCAATCCAAACAAATGATGCAAACATGCAGACAGTAGCAATTAATTCAAATAATGCACACAAACAATGACAGCTACATGGTGTGAATAACTAAACAGTAGAGAATCTTCCTACTGGAGAACAAGAACAGTGTTATGTTACTTACAAGGTAAGATGTAGATCATCTCCAAATGGCTATGTACATTATCTGTGGAAGGGGCTGACAGAAGGACTAAGAAAGGAATCGAGGAATGGGGAAGTAGGAAACGGAAGTGTTGGACAGAAAAAAATAAGTTATGTACTCACCATAAAGTTCCATGTTTGTAGTCCATCTCGCCCTTCATTCTTACATATGGGTTCGGAGCCGGTCCTCGGCTCCAACTCGGCCTATTACAAGCTCAAAGTCTCTTAGTTGGCTCGTGGCTAGGTAGGTATCCCATAGTGCACCAGTACAATCCCCAGATCTTGTTTGCTGCTAAACTATAGAAGGACAGAACTAAGGTTATCCAGAAAGAACAGCAATAATGAAAGGTCTCCACCCTGTCAAGGTAATCCTATCCTGTCTCCAGATCCTTCCAGGACTGGGGTAGTTGGGTGGGTTCATAAGAATGAAGGGCGAAATGGACTACAAACATGGAACGTTATGGTGACTACATAACTTCTTTATGTTCTGTAGTCCTATCTCGTCTTCATTCTTACATATGGGACAGCGTCCCTAGCACCTTATTCTTGGGTGACTCACGGAAAAATATTCCTGAGTACCGTGGAATCAAAGGAGGCTCTACCCCTAGAGGTAAGGTCCAATTTGTAATGAGCAATAAAGGTATGACGGGTAGCCCATGTTGCTGCTGCACAAATATTGTCAATTGGGACTCTAGCTTGGAAGGCAGCAGATGTAGACTGGGATCGAGTCGAATGAGCCTTAATCCTGAACGGTAGAGTTTTTCCATTGGAGGAGTAAATGAAGGAAATACAGCTCAAAATCCAATTCGATAGGGTCACTTTGGAGACTGGCAGACCTAATCTAGAATCAGAGAAGGATATGGACTCAGAGAAGGATATAGGTTCATAGGTTCATAGGTTTATACTAGGCTATCTGCCCTAAGGCATTTATAAGCCTAGCCCAAATTTTTGTGGCTTACGCCACCCCTTATATGAAAAAATACTGTGCCCATTAGTTTGTTGTGCCTCTGTCCAGCAGTGACACAGAGATGATTCCTGGGGTAAACCTACGATCTCCCATCCACAGGTCTAGATTTCTCTTGAACAGAGTCAGCGAGGTGCTCTGCCTCACATGGACCGGGATTTTATTCCACAGCATAGGGAGTCTCTGAGTGATAAATCTATCCCTCCAGCACGTCCTATTTATATCCGTGCTAAGGTTTAAGTCGCTTGCTCTAGTGGTTTTGGTGGATTTGGATTTTTTGAGGTGGAACATGTCCATTAATTCCGGGTTGGACATGGCCTTGTATGTCAGGCACATGTCACCTCTGAGCAGACGGTATGCGACTGAGTAGAGCTGGAGTTTCTTCAATCTGGCAGCATATGACAGATTTTGGAGTCCCTTTATCCTTTTGGTGAGGAACTTTTGGGGTCTTCTCCAATTGCTGCAGATGTCGGGTGAGATACATCCCGAATGGGGCATTGTACTCGATCATTGGTCTGATAAGTGAAGAGTACAGGGGAACAATGACCTCACTAGATCTGGATGTGATTCCCTTCATGATCAGGTGGGCAATGTAGAAGGTCTTTCTAACCACTTTAGCAATGTGAGTGTCAAAAGAAAGGCCACTGTCAACCTGGGTCCCCAGGTCCCTGATAACCTCTTCTGTGCTTAGTGGATTGCCACCTATATGGTAGCTTGGGGTTACCTTGTTTTTCCCGAAGGGTATGACTATACATTTTTGGCGTTTAACTTCAGGCCATGGCTCTGGCACCAGCTATCTGTTTCCGTGAGTCCCTTCTGAAGGATATCCGTGTCCGATGCACTTTCCACTATGGCGCCCAGTTTGCAGTCGTCTGCAAACTTGGTCAGCCAAAGTCCTCCCATGCTGGCCTGTACTTCTGAGAAGTAGATGCCAAACAATAGGGGGCCAAGGACCGAGCCCTGTGGGACACCACTTGTGACCGGCTTGGAGTCTGACACAGCGCCAGCAACTCTAACCCTGTGGGTTCTGTCCTTAAGCCAGTTTGCAACCCATCTTGTGACATATGGCTTTACATTTAAGCTGGTAAGTTTTTCTACAATACCCGAGTGGGGTATTGTGTCGAAAGCCTTTGCAAGGTCAAGGTAGGCTGTATGGACTGCCTTTCCTCATCAATGGCCTTGGTGACTGTTTCAAGAAGTCGACCAAGTTCAAAAGGCATGATCTTCCCTTGACAAAGCCAAACTGGGTCGGGTCCAATGTCTGCAAGTCCCCTATATCTTTGTTTATGAGCTCCATTATGATCCTCTCCATAGCTTTGCAGACTAGACTTGTTAAGCTTATGGGGCGGTAATTACCAGGGTCCGTAGAGGCGCCGCCTTTGTGGAGTGGGACCACAGTTGCCGTACGCCACTCCTTCGGCACGTATCCTGTGGTAAGGCTGAGATTAAACAGCTGCCTTATGTGCGGGTTAATTCCTCATTTAGCTCGTAGCACACAGCCGGGGACACCATCCGGTCCCATTGATGCTGTGTTTTTAGCTTTAGAGAGAGCAGCTTTCACCTGCGCATTTGAGATGTCCGGGAGGCTACACTCGGCTGGGATAGTTATCTCTCCTTTAGGGGAGAGGGGTGAAGTTTGCACTGAACCTGTCTGCCAGTATGTTGGCAATGTCTGTGGGTTCAGTGATTTTTGTATCATTTTGGACTAATTCTGAGCATATCTGGGAGTTTCCACCCAGGTTCCTAACATAGCTGAAAAAGGCCTTATGATTGTCCTTTGAATCCATGGCACTTTTTCTCTCAAAATTGGCCTTAGTTGATTTTATGAGTGCTCGTAATTTTTTACTAATAATGATCAGGGGTGACTTCCCTTTTATGGATTTTATTCTATCATGTAATAGCTTTCTCCTCTTATTGTAAAGTTTGTTAATGGCTGGGGTCCACCAGACTGGACGAATATGAACAATTGATTTGACATTCTGAGATCCTCAGTGCTGTGAAGGTAGAACCGTAACTGCCTGTGAACATCCAATTTATGAAATTTGTATTCTGCTGCGTTAGAATGGTTAGGGGAAAAACACCGGTAACTGTAAAGTTTGGTTCAGGTTAGTTTGAGAGCAAACTTTAGGGATAATGGAAGGATTTGTATGAAGAGAAACTCTGTCTTTGTGGAAAATGAGATATGGAGGCTTTATTGACCGTGCTTGTAACTCTGATACTCGTCTAGCTGATGTGATGGCTACTAGAAACAAAGTCTTCCAAGACAAAAATTTCAGCGGGCACGAATGGGCAGGCTCAAAGGGCAGTGATGTTAGCTTGGACAAGACAAAGTTCAGATCCCAGGAAGCTGCCGGTTTCTGAAAGGGGGGTCTCAGCAAAGTAGCACCTTTAAGGAAGGTTTTACACAATCTGTTTTTTGATCAGGTTAGACTCAGACTCATGCAGACCCAAATGAAAATTAGATATCACTGCCAATTGGACCCTAATTGTGGCAGCAGCAGATCCCTGGTGGAAAGTTCGGACAAAAATTCTAAAACCATTGGGATGGATGCAGTGTAAGGATCTACATTCCCTTCTTCAGCCCAGATAGAAAACCTTCTCCATTTGCTAGAGTATAACCTCCTGGTGGAAGGTTTATGTGAAGATGTGAGAATGTGGGTCACAGCAGTTGAAAAGTCATGAAGCCTGACTAGGGATGGAATTGGAGCAACCATGCTGTCAAGTTGAGGGTGTGTAAGAGGTCTGGCACTGGGTCCAGAGTCCATGGATTGTCTAGTAGATGACCAAATCTGACGAGGCCAGTAAGGAGTGATGAGAATCATTTTGCTTCCTAAGAGCTTCGATTTCTGAATCACCTTGGATAGGAGAGGAAAAGGAGGAAAAGCATAAAGGAGTCCCAGGGGCCAATCGTGAACAAGTGCGTCCCTCGATGACTCCCACAGAGGGGGGGATAAGGGAAAAATAGCTGCTGCATTTGTAGTTGATCGGACTGGTGAAGAGATCGCAGCAAGGCCATCCCCATTTGCGGAAAATCTGTTCCACTATTTCCTGATTCAGGGACCACTCGTGAGGCATTAAGATTGCGTGGCTGAGTTTGTCGGCTATCACATTGGTTGTCCCTGGGATGTGCGTTGCCACCAGAAAATGCTGGGAAGATATCGCCCACTTCCAAACATGAAAAACCTCTCGGCAAAGGGGGTAAGATCTGGTTCCACCTTGTTTGTTGAGATACCATACCACTGACATGTTGTCTGACTGGATTGCTATCGTGCCTAGAGGGAGAGAGTCGTGAAGTGCTTGCAATGCTAGAAGTACTGCCCTCATCTCTAAGACATTGATATGCAAGTGAGCCTTGTGATCTTGCTATGTGCTTTGGACAGTCCTGCCTAGATAATGCCCCCTCACCCTATCTGGGAAGCATCCGTGGTCACAGCAGCAACAGGTTGGCGAGGAAGGAATGGGGTGCCTGCTGTGAGTTGGTTGGGTTGAATCCACCAACAAAGATCCTTCATGCAAGACTCTGTTAGGAGGATGTGGTGAGATAGAGGTGGTTGCTGAAAAGACCACTGGGACGATAGAAGCCATTGAAGAATTCGCATGTGTAATCTGGCGAGAGGGACTAACATTATGGTGGATGCCATGGTCCCTAAGTTTCAGCACGGTCTTTGCCTTGACTTTCTGTAGAGGAATTAGGCAAGAGAATATGTTGTCTTAGGTTCTACGCTCTTTCTAGGGAAGAAGAGCTAACATGGCGACTGTCTATTTCTGCGCCTATAAAAGTCACAAACTGAGAGGGCGTTAAGACAGACCTTTCCCAATTTATTGTAATCCCCAACTGGGAACAAAGCTGGATAGTGGAATTTCTGGTTTGTAGGAGTAGATGCCTGGTGGGGCAGTCAAGGAGCCAGTCGTCCAGGCATGGAAACACTTGGAATCCTAGACATCTCAGGTGAGTTGTCACTAATGCCATACATTTGGTGAACACCCTGGGTGCTGTGGTGAGACCAAAGGACAGAGCACAAAACTGGTAATGACTGGCTCCCAGCCGGAAGCGTAGACGACTCCTCGATGCTCTGTCCATTTTTATATGGTAGTACACATCTTGGAGGTCTATGGAGCACATCCAATTCTCTTTCCCTAAGAGAGGGAGTATGGACTGCAGTGTCACCATCCGGAACTTGGCCTTCTTTATGGATTCGTTTAGCTTGCTTATTATAAACAAGTCTAGAGCGCTGCATCCATCCAAGAATAAGAATTAAAAAAAAAATCTCTAATACACAGACACCAAGCATGTTTCAGTAATAAACATTAGAATAGTAACAAGCTGTGATCCTTATGAGATAATGATTTGACAAGCTGGGACAAGTCTGTAGAGTATAAATAATTTATTTATTTACATATTTTTGACTTTGCTGTTCCCTACTGGGCAAAGCCCATTTTCAGATGGGTCCCAGAGAAAAAACAAGGAAATAAAATAGTGTATAATAACACAATCAATAATAAAACAATACAATAATTAAAAAAATATGCCAAGTAATAATATACAGAAATGTGGTAATTTATGGGGCCCGATTTCAAAAGACTTCCTCTCAGTGTAAGTTAGAGAAGGCTGACAGCAGGTGTTTTGGAATCTGGCCCCCACTGTAAGCCTGTTTACAGACAGGCCTTACACTGAAGTGAAATCACTTACACTGGCAGTACGTCTTCTGGAATCATAGCAAACCTACAGTAAGAGCAACTCTTTTGGAATTTGGCCCAGAATGTAATCACTATGTACAGAAAACTACAGGGAATAAAGGCTGGGATTCAGAAAACTATGCTACATTAAAGCGAGTGAATAAGACAAGCAGCCACAAACAGGGTGAGCAGGATTCAAAGACATTTACTGCTAGCAGGGAATGACAAGCAGCAGTGTTGGCTGTAATATATGCTAACAGCTGTATAATGAGATGGTAATGAGCAACATTAGTAAAATATTAGTAAAATGAGGGGGAAAGTGTATGCATATGAGACAAAACAAGAGGGATTCATACATGTATGACTGCTGCTCTGCAGAGCTGTGCAAGTCTTGGAAATAAACACAGGCCAAATCTCTATGTTATTTTTACGGGAATTGTAAAAAGAAAAAAAAAAGAGTTAGGGGTTGCTGTGGCATTAGTAAATGTGCATATGCAACAAGCCTTGGTGGTGCTTGTCGCCACCTATGGAGGCACAATGTCATCCAGCTATACTCAACATTTTGTGGACCCCATAAAACCATTATGGACCTGCAAGATGTGGATAGGAAGACCATGCAAAACACTGTGGACATGTGCTTGCCTTGTCACCAGTCCCATGGGAGTTGAGCAGTAACTAGGTATATGTGCATTTAAGTATACAAACTACAGGGACCTTTCAGTGACCCAATAGAGACACAATAAGTGTATCTTAGGCATCTACCTTGAGAATACACCACTAGCTTCTCAACGACATGTTTCAGCACATGGGGCAACAGATTTGGTTTCCATGTTCCACAGAGGAGAGAGCAAACACTGTGTGGGACTTCTATGACATCACCCATTTATTTGTAATACTGGGGGCCACAGACCGCATACACATTGAAATAAAGGCGACACCTGGTGAAATAGGAAGGCAGTATGTGACTCACAAAGGCTAACACTCCAACTGCCAGCTGGTCTGCAATGTAAAGGATATTATCTGCAGTGCGTCTGCAGGTTACCCAGGCAATTATCACAACTCCACATATGGCACACTTGTGATCTGTTCCAACATTTTGCAAGATTTTGAAAGGGATTACTTCCCCCCAGTGGGATCTTCCTGACAATAAGACTAGAGTCAGATCCTGACATGTGTCTGGTTAGCTATACCACACTTCTCGGACTTGCTAGCTTCCCCAGTAACTTGTCCTACCTGTGAAGTGTGCCTCTCTTGGGTATCCACAATAAAATAGGCTGTGTCCATGGCCTGTATAGGGGATGCAGTGGTCACATTCCTTGAGTCCAACACACACAGTGTACTCCCCCAATTGAGCTAGCTTATCCTTGCCATCATCAGAGGTTGCAAATCCTCCGTTTGGCTGTGGCAATTCAATAGTGGTGGTGCCAGATAAAATATCACCTGTGAAGACAGCAAAATGCTACACCCTATGTAAATCTGACCCAGCACCCAAAACAAACAAAGTTACGAGTGGGAATAGCAGCATTTGAAAAAATCAAACATTTAAATAGCATACATTGTGTAGGCAGAATCCCTGATGTTTCTGTATAGCTCAAATCAGACAGCTTTAATAATGTGGCCAGTGAGTGTTGCCACCGTTTTGATATCCTTTGCCTATCTGAATCTTGGCTAAAACCCACAGTCAAAGATAATGAAGTTACCCCTCCTGGTTATAATATCATCAGAAGAGACCGTACTGCTAAAAAGGGAGGAGGGGTCACAATCCTCTATAAAACCAAACTACAAATCAGCACCATAGATCTTCACCCACCTTTAGACAACTCAGCTGAATTACTTATCACTAAACTCCAGGTCAACCCTAGTAAAGCTATTAATGTCATCTGTTTATACCTACCACCAGGAAATAATATTAATACCCTTGAAAATATCCTAAATTGGTGTTCTATTAACCTCCCACAGGAAACAATAATCTTAGGAGACTTCAATATTGACTGGCAGTCCTGTAACAGTAGTAACCTTCCAACCATATTAACTTATATGGCTTTACTCAAACTATTAACTCCTCAACTAGAACTCACAGACCCACCAACAAAGAAACTACCTTGGACTGGATACTTACTAATAATCCTCTTCAATTCTACAATGTAGGGATCCTCCCAGATGATCTAAGTGACCACTCCCTAACCTACTTTATCAGATCTAAAACCAACCTCACTCATTCCAACATTGCCAGGACTGTTCGCTGCCAAAAAAATTTAAACATGATCTATTCCTGACAGAACTTAAACAATGTAATTGGTCTCCACTAAAACATCTTCCACTTGATGAAGCAGTAGCCTATTTTAATACCACATTCTTATCCATCCTGAACCACCATGCCCCATTACGCTCTATTAGATGCAAAGCTAAACCAGCACCCTGGTTCTCAAATACTACTAGGCATAAAATCCATCTGAGAAACAAAGCCTGGGCTAAATGGCATGCTACTAAAAACCCACTAGATCACTTAATTTTTAAACAACTAAGAAATAATACTACAATAGCCATAGTGCTAGATAAAAAGAACTACTACCTTCAAATACAGCAAACCCATCTTAATAAGCCTCAAATGTTTTGGAACAGCATTAACAAACGTCTGCACCCAGGTCAGTCTACCACCCCTAACCCTCTAGGCTTTAACCCAGACAATCCCATTCAAACTGCCAACTCCTTTAATTCATTCTTTACCAACACCATCCAATCTCTTGCTAGCCATCTTTCACCAGACACATCAAATCTGCCTAACGCACCTTTAAATCCTCCTCCATCCTTTCAATTTCAACCAGTCCCTACTTCTACTATAAGCTCTCTTCTACTAAAACTGAAACCTTCCACCCCTTCTGCTGACCAACTCCCAGCAGAATACCTTCAAATTGCTGCCAGACCCATTGCCTACCCCATATCCATTCTTATTAATAGAACTATCAGTGAAGGATATATCCCATCCATCTGGAAAATTTCTTACATTATTCCTCTACACAAAGGTGGGAACTCTAGTGAATACTCCAATTTTCATCCTATAGCCTTACTATCTCCTCTGGCAAAAATTATGGAAAAATGTATACAGAAGCAACTTCTAAACCACCTTCTCCAAAATAAACTACTGGCAAACTGTCAACACGGTTTTAGACCCTACCACAGTACCACCACTGCCCTGCTATCATTTACAGATTCTATCAACAACAAACGTAACAATGGCCTTCTTTCCTCTGCAATTTTCGTTGATTTATCCAAAGCCTTTGACATGGTTCATCATCAGCTGCTCTTGCATATTATGAAATCACTTTCGCTAGATCCATTAGCCATCAACTGGTTCAAATCTTACCTCGATAACAGAAAACAAGCAGTACTTTGGCACAATAATCTTTCTAATCTCTTACCTATCTCCCTGGGTGTCCCTCAGGGCTCCATATTAGGCCCTCTCCTATTTTCTATCTATATTAATGATCTTCAGTCAGCAATTCCACATTCTGCCTGCATTCAGTATGCAGATGACTCCACTATTATCTGCTCAGCTACTTCTCAAATCGACCTGCAGAACATCACCCAGAATGCATTTAATACTGTTGAACAATGGTTTACAAAACGTTGCCTCCTCCTAAATCCAAAGAAAACTAAACTTCTACTCTTCTCCCCAACCTGTAAGTCCACCCCCATCCATTTTACACCTACATCTAACGATGGTACTGTTATCTCTCCAGACTTCACAACCAAACTCCTAGGAATAACTATAGACAACAACCTCAATTTTGACACACATATTAACAGTATAATAAAAACAATCAACAAGAAACTTGGATCCCTCTATAGAATCAAACCCTTTCTTACTCCAACAGCCAGGACTGCTATAGCCAGAACACATCTCATCTCTACATTACTCTATGCCTCACCCATTTATACAAACCTTTCTAAAGCCAACATTAACAAGCTGACTGTATCCTATAATAATATTGCCAGATTTGCTGCTGCCTCTCCTTTTCGATCTCATCACTGTCTAAATCTTAAACAACTTGATTGGTTAGAGTTTCTACACCATCTCCACTTTTCTCAGCTTACAATTGCCCACAAAACCCTACACCAATCCTCCAATACTCCTATTCTTGCAAGCCTCCTTACCCTCTACCAAAATCCAAAAAACCTATGCTCTTCTAATAAACTTCTGATTAACACCTGCAGATCCAACAATTTGGCAGGAGACTCCCTCTTCTGCAATTCCATTGGTAAGCTTTGGAATGCTCTTCCCTCTGAACTTACAACTCTCTGCTCTCATACTCTTTTCAAAAAGAAGCTTAAGCTTCATCTCATGACTCACTGGTTATGCTCCTGTTCTATCGATGACTAACTGCTGCTTCCTCTCACCTACAACCTCCTGCTTTAACTAGCCTTCTCTTCCAACTCTGCTCAGGATACAACTTTTTACTGAAGTCTTCACATAGATATCAATAGTTCATCTATGTTTACTGCTCTGGCCATGCCTTATACTTAAAAAAAAAAAAAAAAAAAAAAAAAAAAAAAAAAAAAAAAATTATGCTCTGTTTTTGTATACAACTAATTGATACTTCTTCCTTGACTCTATTTTGCTGTATTCTTCTGCATACTTTTTCATGATTGTACTTAATTTGGTGTTTTTTATTCTATATTGTTATTTTGTATATCATTTGTTAATGGCTTGTTGTACTCAACATGGAGCTTTTCTCCCCGGGCCTCTACTGAAAATGGACATCTATCCAGCTAGACTAGCCCGGTCAACAAATGTAAAATAAATAAAATAAAATAATGGGTCATAAGGACTTACAGTTACTGTTACAAAGGAAGAACTCTATGTACTTGGCTCATCCCTGGTAGATACTCTTGGAGCAAGGTGAAGCTTAGCTCCACATTCTGGGACCATGTAGAGGTGTCGTTGACTCTGACAAAGGGCACCAACTCCTCAGTGTCTGTGATAGAAGGCTCAATTGATGGTCCATCACCTGTTGACCTACTTTCCCATGCCAGTTAGACCACTCTTTCTGCAACACAGTTAATGTCAGTGGCCCTATGATAGACCATTCCATAATTACAGTTCTGGCCACTGAAAGAATTAATGTCCATTACCAAATCTTTCAAGGCATGTTGCCAGTAGGCCCACTTGGCAGCATACTGGCCAAAGAGCCATCAGCCATGGAGACAGTGAGTGAAAGAGAGGGCCTACAGTAGCATCTAATTCTCTGCATCAGGCAACCTTTTTTTCTGTGAAATGTTTTCGGCAGACTCAGCTGTGTGTTCTGCTTACTAAGATTCTTAGGCATTGCTCTGTAGATATGGAACACAGTGGTATTAGCATGTTAGTCATGCGTTGCCCATTAATCCCCATGAAATACCATTCTTCTCCCTGCCATATACCATGCTACTAGTATGTCTGACAGTCATGTTTGTCCATCCGGACAGTTTACCTAATATCATCCACATGACATCATTGGGTAAATATCCTCCACACTATGACAGCCTTAATGTTTCAGTCCTAAGGAGACATGATTGTTTGACTGTTTCCTGTCATTTCTGAAAATACTTTTGCACATGTGGTACATGTAAAAGTTAAACAGGCAAATATTTTTATACAAAATGCATGAACATGTTCATACGTGCTCTGAGTATTTGTTGATGGCAGTGTTTTCCATTAGGCTTAACAATCCCTCAGCACAATAACTGCCTTACCCTACCATTGCCTCTCTCATTCCACTTGTTCAATAACCCATAAAAGTACTGTCAAAGCTAGCTTCATATATAACCAATATCAGTGGCACAACAGGTGGTGCATTCACCTTTGGTGCAGAAAGTTGTGGGTTCAACTCCTACAGCTGGTAATTTGAATGCAGACATTGTAGTGCAGCATATGGGGGCTGCTGCACTCCTGAGTGTGCTGCCTTTCGGATGAGATGTTAAACCGAGGCATCCACTGCTTGAGCTGGTGGTAGCTCAGGTCGATATAAAAAAATCCCACAGAGTGTATCAAAAAGGGAAGGAGAAGTTCCCCGATGCACTGCTCAAATTTCCCCTAGTAGTAAAAATTATATCTCAGGTCTGCCCTGAAAAGAGGCTACCATTCTAGTGGAACTAACCCAGTCAACAAAGGATTAAAAAATAAATAAAATAAAATATACTTGAGTACCACAGCAGCTAACATAATCAAGCATTTAAAAACTGAAGCAGAAAAAGTAGCACTTACCTTGTACAGGCTCATACTGACTGCCTCTAAGCTATAAGTATCAGTTTCACCTGTTGCAGGTTTCAACATCGTTGATTTAGGAATTCTTCAATATTGTGTTGGGGTGCAATGCCTGGACATAATCATTATGTAAACAAGGGTTCAAATCATTACTGTTTGTGAATCGACCAATTTTCATGTCATGCTGACTAGCCAAACTCTGTGCTGAATTCAACACAGTGTTGTGCACACACCTAGGCACCTGCGGGCAGCACTGCTCAACCCATGGTTCCAGGGGGATATCTATAATTCCACAGTTAACCTAATGGCTATGGAGCCAATGTAATGCATGGTTTATTCACAACATATAAACAGACACAGGAATGCAATGTTTCACTCCTTAAAGTACAATGTTCAAACACTAACAGTAGATATATTGGGCTGTTCTACCAACAATTACACAAATGAGATGCCCATCAATACACAGCAGTTGGCACAACACAACAACTGTTGGTGCGAAGTGTCTAATTTTTTTCAGTGATTTGCCACTTATACTGACATATCTAATGAAGGAGAAAGCAGTGCTTCTTTTAGAGCACAAAAGTGGTGTGTGGAAGAAAGTAAAGTAAAATCTTCCACTACTTGCTACTTGCTACACAATGACTACAGGCACAGGCCGTTACAGGAGGGCTATGAAGGTCCTCAGTACAAGACTGATGCCTGGAATAGTTTTGCAAAGACAGTGACACATGCCACTGGCATTCTGCATATGGGTGAATAGTGTTACCACCATTACTGTTACATAAAGCAACGACATCCCAACCTCCTGGTCCAGAAGGAGGCAGATGTTATAGCTGAAGCACCACTAAAGTACTGTCTAATACA